>NC_141600.1:52523100-52619936 GCF_047967505.1 Dipteris shenzhenensis | reverse complement strand
TAACTGGGAGGATCTAGGTTAGTTAGTCTAACTAGAGTCACTTGGTTTCAACCCCTCGGTTGGACTTAAAGTCCATTCACACCACCATTAGGACCCCCCAAACGCCAAATTTACCCCTCCTTTAACCCCTCGAAACTCATCCGTTTGGGACCCAAATTGAACCCCGTTTGAACCCAGATTTCACACACGGAAACACCACGTTACGGGATATTTTTCCAGCCCATTGCACACCATTTCGGCATCCCTAGCACACGTTCATTCGAGCCCCCGTGTGGGCCTCATTTTGCATTAATTCACTCGTATTTTCACGCCGCGACCTCCGATTAACGATCCGTCTGCACCGGCACATTTCCCTACACACGTAGGACAATCCTAGGCACATTATTAACACGACGGTCCCTACACAAACTAACATCACTCTAACTCTCCTAACGACACCACCTCCACGCCCGCCCTTGGGGTAGCGATCCCCTTAGCCAATCACGCACCATCTGCATGCAGTTACGTTTCCGGCCAACGACTTCGACTCCAACGCTCGCCCAATCCGCATCTAACTCCACTGCAACAACCACCCCCGCCAATCCTCTACCCCGAATCCCCCCCTGAGATTCAACAACTCCCTTTAACTCCTCCACGCCCCAACATGGCTGGCCACCGTCCTGCGCATGATGGGGACATCGAGCTCGATGCCGAGGCTGACAACTTCTTCAATCGACGAAATCACAACAATCACGGCCGACGCCCCTTGGGAAAACTGGAACTTCCCAAATATACTGGTAGGGGAGACCCTGCTCGCTTCCTCCAACATTTTGATGCCGCATGTCGAGCAGGTGGTGATCAATCCCATGAAACTAAGGTGGCTTGGTTTCCAATGGCCTTAACTGATGAGGCGTCAGAATGGTACCTCGACCTTCTTGTGGAAGAACGTGCTACATGGGACCTACTTCAAACCGAATTCAAACGTCGCTTTCAAACGGAGAGGCTACAAGATGATCCCGCTCTCCAACTCAGCAAGATCGAACAAGGCCGGAGGGAAGATGTACGCACATACCTGGGAAAGATGAAGAGATTGATCGCCAAATGTGACCCACGCCCAAATGCAAAGTACCTCACGGCATGGTTCATAGCAGGTCTAAGAAAGAAAATCCGCAAGGATATGAAAAAGATAAGTAGCTATGAAACATTCAGTGGTGCTCATGCGGCAGCCATTGACATCGAAGATGGCATGACAGATTCAGACACTAGCAGTGATGATGCCAGATCAAATACACGAGATAAGCGCTCGAAAAAAGGTAAATCAAAGGACTCTGCCGAAACATCCAATGAAGATCGCCTCGAGGCCATGACCTTGAAGCTGAAAGAAGATATGATGCAGGCCATGGATCAAAAACTTCACTTGTCTCAGCCGCCAACTCAAACATATCCACGGCGAGAAAATGTCTGGTGCCCACACTGCTTGGCCAATCATACAGCAAATGAATGCCCAGTCCTAAGAGCAAGAATCACTGCACAAGCAAATCCACCGCCACGGTTGTGGTGCCATATCTGTGTTGTCGGCGGCCATGATGAGACCAGTTGCATCTTCAACATGCGCAACAATCCGCCTCGACCACCACAATACCAAGCGGCACCCATGCCAGTATACAGGCAACCGGCACTTGCACAAGCGCCCCCAGCTCCGAGACTAAATCCTGTTCCCGTTCGGACACAAGTCCCACAACTACTCAGGAATCCGAATCCACGACCGTATCCAAGAGCAGCAAATCCAGCTCCTCAGGCAGTTCCCATACATCAATTACAAGCCGAAGAAGTAGACTCACTATTTGAGTATGAAGTAGAGTACCCAGTGTACTATGTAGAAGGTGCAGAGGGTCTAATACCAGTCTATGCAAATCAAGTTCGACCCAACACATTTCGCGCACCAATCAAGTGTTACGGTTGTGGAGAAAATCATAGAATCGCAGAGTGCCCTCATCGCGGTAGCCCAGCCACTTTCCAACCACTCTGCAGAGATTGTGGCATAGGACATGCCTGTATGGATTGTCCCATGAAAAATAAGGTCCCAAAACAAACAGAGGTTAAGCCTGACATCCCCATCGGCATCATTGGGGTGGACCATCAAAGTCTGGGTCAGGCAAGTCTAAGGTCACAACCTATCAATGTAATTACACGCCAACAGAAAGCGGCCACGAAGGACCCTATCATTCCAATCCAACCGAAGCGACTTCTGAGAAAGAAAGCACAAGCGCCTCCACCTCCGCCAAGCAATGAGCAGCCGAGTTCATCCACATCAACTCCCGAGCCTCGAATAAAAGAAGCTCCATTCCCGAATGCAGAGGTGGAGAAGGCTCGTTTTCAGGCACTTCAGCAATGGGTCCAAAATGAACAAGCTCAATTTGAGGCTCAGAAACAGGCTCAAGACCCAATCCATGACTTGGCCCCACAAAGTATTGATACTGTACTCGAGCCTTTGTTCCAACAGCAGACTCCACCACAGAATGTACCACCACGTCAACTTGAAGGAGCTGCACTCTCTAGCATCTTGAGTTGCCCTGTGTCCATTCCCATCGGAATCCTCTTACGAAATTGTCCCAATCTCTGGGAGAGTTTCAAAGGATGGATTGAACTCGCAAATCCCCCTCCACCTATGAACGACATTGATGATATCCCTGTGCGGATGGGTGAGAAAGATGACATACGCAACATCACTGTGCCTTTGATCCACAAGGCATATAATGAAATCCAAGCCATAGTGGATGGTGGAGCAGGTGTCAATGTCCTATCAAAGGAGCTTTACGAAGAATGGGGTCTCCCACCAATGCAAAAGGCAAATTTCAACATACGCCTTGCCGATGATTCACGGGCGAAACCCTTGGGAATAGTGAATGGCGTGTCCACAAAAATCGCAGGAGTCCGCTTTTCCCTTCAATTCACAATCTTGGATCTCCCCAAAAAATCCTATCAAATCTTACTGGGACGTCCTTGGTTACGGGAAGCATCAGTCCTCCATGACTGGGGAACGGATAGATTGACAATCCAGAATCGAGACACTGCAGTCAGGGTGAATGTGGGGACAGGAGTTATTAAACCAATTGTTCCTAGAGCATTGGATGACACATCTTCCACGACAATCTCGAGCAAATCAGATCCCTTGCAACAGCATGTCATAGCAGGTGACTCACAAAGCAATGTCAATAATTGGATACAAACATTGGCAACCATCGACAACTGCCATTCATTAGACCCCATCTTCTCACAGAGAGATGTTAACACACTACAGGTCGATCCTCCACCGACACCTGAAGAACCAATCGATCTAGAGATGCCTTTCTTTATGGCTGACCTCGAATGGGATAATGAACCTAAAGAAGGTACCCATACCAATGATGACTTAGATTTTCCTTGGGACCTTGAAACAGAGGCTGCAAATGCTGAAATTGAAGATCAAATCTTTGATAATGACCTAGACATTCTGCATGCCCTAATGGCAGTTGAGCTCCCAAAAGTTGAACCTCCACAGTTGCATAACAGCAGAAGATCCCGCAAGAAAGCTGCAGGAGGAAATCGCAGAAGAGCCAAGGCCGAGCACTTCAATGAATTCGAACGAGTCCAAACACGGATTGTGGAATTGTATCTTGCAAAGGAAGTCCCCTCAAAGTCAAAACCACCACCTCTTGAATGGTCCCCTGAAGGACTGAAAGGAGTATGTGCAGCACATGAACCCTTACTTGGAAACACCTTACCAGTGGAAAAGTTACCCCACAGTTCCCAACGTAAGAAGTTTCAGAAATATAAGCCACATGTGCGGATGAAGCTCGATCAAGAGACTTCAGAAAAAGAAAGGCAAGAAGAGCCTAACAAATTACTAAATGCAACTATGCCACCGAGTACTCATGACACATCTCAGGCTAGTTCAACCCCATCAGAGGCCGATCTTCGAGAAGTGCCGGAATACTTTAAGAATTATACAAGTGGTAGTGCACCAATAGCAATGCCAAGACCAATCAGAGAATCTGAAGTTCAAGAAACCGATAGCATTGGAGAACCTCCAATCTATGAGGGACCGGCAAAAACACGCACAATAAACCTCGCCCTTGAAGGGGAGGAAGAAAAGTTGGTTTTCATTGGGAAACAGCTCCGTCAAGAAGATGAAAGCAAACTCAAAGAACTCCTAATGGAATACCGTGACTGCCTAGCATGGTCATACAAAGAGATGAAAGGAATTTCACCAGAAGTGGCAGTTCACACGATCCCTATAAGGGAAGGTGCTCGCCCTAAGGTATGTGGACCTTATCGCACAAATCCTAAATATGGCACCATGGTTTATGATGAGCTGGAAAAACTCCTAGATGCCGGATTCATCTACGAGATAGAGCACACTGATTGGGTTTCACCCATTGTCATTGTTCCTAAACGCAACAAGAAGCTCAGAATATGCGTAAACTTGAAAAATGTGAATGCCGCCACAATTAGGGATCACTACCCCCTACCCTTAACAGAAACAGTGTTGGAAAAGGTGGCAGGATCCGAAATCTATAGCTTCTTGGATGGCTTCAGTGGCTATAACCAGGTACAAATTGCTCCTCAAGACCAATCAAAAACAGCATTTGCTACAGAATGGGGTATTTTTGCATATAGAGTCATGCCATTCGGCCTTTGTAATGCCCCAGCCACATTCCAGCGAGTCATGTTCACAGCTTTCAAGTCATTTTTGAATAAGTTTTTACAGGTCTTCTTGGATGATTTGTGCATCCATTCAACCAAACAGGACCACTTCAAATGTCTAGAAGAAGTACTAATCAAATGCAGGGAGTATGGCATCTCCCTAAATCCAACAAAATGCCAGTTCATGGTCACCCACGGAGTTGTTTTAGGACACATCGTCTCTCAACATGGGATTGCAACTGACATGGACAAAATCAAGATCATCATGGAATTGCCTCCTCCTACAAATTCCAAAGGTGTACAGGTCTTTATGGGACATGCCGGCTATTATAGAAGATTTATATTGCGGTATGCCATGATAGCTAGACCACTTTACAAGTTATTAGTGGAGTTCTTATGGACCGAAGAGTGCGACCAAGCCTTTGAGCTTTTAAAGTGGTGACTAATCACAGCACCCATCCTTCTATCTCCCAATTGGGATATTGATTTTCATGTTCATACTGATGGATCCAAGTATGCAATTGGGAGTGTGCTTTGTCAACCTGGTGAACATAAGAAAGACTACCCCGTCTACTTCGCCAGTCGACAACTCAATGATGCAGAGATCAACTATACAACCACAGAAAGAGAAGCCCTAGCAATGGTGTACAGTGTAAAGAAATTTCGGCACTCTCTACTCGCAAATGATTTTGTCTTCTACACCGACCATCAAGCATTGCTTTATCTTGTGAACCGTCCGTGTACCACAGGAAGAATAACCAGATGGCTCCTCTTGCTGCAAGAATTCAACTTCAAAATTGTGGTCCGCAAAGGTGCCCAACACTACATTGCCGATCACATGTCTCGAGTCAAGACAGGAGAAGAAGCCACTGGCGTAGAAGATGACTTACCAGATGCCACACTATTTCAAATAGATGCTGTTCCAGAATGGTGTGGAGATATCATTGGGTACTTGATGGCAGGAAGACCACCCCCTGACATGAAAGCAGTAGATGCTAGAAAATTGATTCTAAAGGCTGCACCATATCAACTCATTGCAGGACAACTATACAAGATGGGCAAGGACCAGATATTGAGAAGATGTGTAATGCCTCATGAGATCCTGCCAATCCTGAGTGAAGTCCATGAAGGCATTGCAGGAGGACACTTCCAAGGGGAAGCCACAGCAAGAAAAGTTCTCCTCGCAGGCTACTGGTGGCCAACACTGTGGGCAGATGCCTATGAATATGTAAAAGGCTGTGATGTATGCCAACGAACTATTAAACCACAACACAAAGACTTCAATCCCCTAACAACAGTTGTTGCACAACAGCCATTTGAAAAATGGGGCATTGATTATGTGGGTCCCATACATCCAGCAGCAAAAGGAACACAGGCACGCTACATCATTGTGGCCACTGATTACTTTACAAAATGGGCTGAAGCTAAGGCAGTCAGAAAGGCAGATGCCAAAAGCACAGCAAGATTCTTGTACGAACATGTGATCACCCGATTCGGATGCCCCCTTGAAATTGTGTCAGATAGAGGCACACATTTTGTCAATGAGGTAATCCAAGAACTCTTGTCTGGCTTCATGGTCATTCATAGAAAAAGCACACCCTACTACCCCCAAGGGAATGGATTAGCAGAATCCACAAACAAAATCATATGCAATATCCTCACCAAGGTAGTAGAACCGCAGCGTTCTGATTGGGCAGAGAAACTGAATGCAGCCTTATGGGCATACAGAACCACATTCAAGGTCAGTACAGGGAACACACCTTTTCAATTGGTGTACGGCCTTGAAGCCGTGGTCCCACTTGAATTTATAATACCAAGTCTGCGCATCGCAATCCAGGAACGCATGGGTGATCATGAGTCCTTGAAAGAAAGGCTCTGTCAGTTGGAAAAGCATACAGAGACAAGACTAGTCGCTTATCATGCCATGACAACAGAAAAACGTCGAAGAAAGGCATGGTTTGATAGGAATCTGAAAGCTAAAGACATCAAGGAAGGCGACTTAGTCCTGTTATACAATGCCAAAGTACACAAGGGAAAATTGAAGTATCTAGGTCAAGGACCCTACCGAGTACGAAAGCTGAATCCCATTGGAGCTGTGCTACTTGAAACACTCGATGGAGTCCAATTCAACACAACAATAAACGGGAGCCGACTGAAGCGCTACTACATCAACACGCGAGCCAACCCCGACAAAAACGAAGATTTGGGAAACCAAGTCTTCCTTAGTTAGGATTAGATTGTATCACAAGCACTCACTCGCATATGCACGTTTTTGCACATATAGTTTGCACTAGATTGTTACACGCACACTCACTGCATACGCACGTTTTTTTGCACATTAGGGATGTTTGAGTCTTAGTTTCCCTATCAAATCCCACAAATAAGCATATAGTTAGACACATCACATGCACTCACATGATTTTGCATAGGCACATAATAGATTGCATAAAAAATAGTATCACACACTTTCATTCCATACTCTCAAAGCATGCAATGAATTCACACGCAGTACACAAAGCTATGCCAAAACTCAAGATGAATTGGCAACAGAGTCTGCAGCCTCCGCAACGAGACCCCCGCCAAACATCACAGCCGTCTCCTATATGCAAAAATATCAAACTTGCATACTAATTATCTACAAGCTCAATGCTACGGGTGCAATCGCATCCAACATGTATGCAAGATAGCAAGAAATGTCAGCCTCAACAACGAGACCCCCGCCAAACCTCTTCCCAAGAAGATTCGATGGCAGCGTCCGCAACCTCAGCAATGAGATCCCCTCTGACATTCATAGTCATCTACCCCTCCTGAAGTGGAGATAAGCTTCTTGACCAACATCCTTTTATACCAATCCTCCACAACGAGACCCCCGCTAAACCTCTTCCCTAGAAGATTCGATGGCAGCGTCCGCAACCTCAGCAACGAGATCCCCTCTGACATTCATAGTCATCTACCCCTCCTTAAGAGGAGATAAGTTTCTTGACTATTGACTACAAATTGTATGGTGCAAAAGAATTACAGCAGGAACGACTCGCATACCACAAGCTAAATAGCCATTGAATTATGCACATGGCATCCCAACTCTGAAATCAAAATAAGCCATAACCCGAGGACGGGTAATAAAATGGATCCGGGAGTATGTTGACTCTGTGCCAACATGAACTTATGAAGAAAGAGAAGGTGATACAACTTTGTGATACAACTTTGTGTTACAACTTCTAGACACAACTTTATGTTACGACTTTGTGTAACAACTTTGTGTTACGAGTTTGTCTACATGAAGAGAGAGAATGTGTTACGACTTTGTGATACAACTTTGTGACACAACTTTGTGTTACAACTTTGTGTTACAACTTTGTGTAACAACTTTGTGTAACAACTTTGTGTTACATCTTCTACATGAAGAGAGAGAATGTGTTACGACTTTACGACACAACTTTGTGTTACAACTTTGTGATACGACTTTGTGTTACAACTTTGTGATACGACTTTGTGTTACATGCAGAGAGAGAAGCTCTCCAACTTGTATAAATACCCCATAATGGAATGAAGCCCACACTCTTGGGGCATTGTGTTGAGTCTACATTGGTATTCCAAGCATTTGTCTCAAGTGTCCATGCTTCCTTGCACTGCACGTCCAAAAGCATGTCCTAACCTTGCAACCCATCTCCCCTCTCCTCCAACCCTGCAACCCATCCTCTCCCTCCCCTCCTCCCTTCTCCCTCCTCCTCCTCCTCCTCCTCCTCCCTCCTCCTCCCTCCTCCTCCTCCTCCTCCTCCTTCCTCCTCCTCCTCCTCCTCTCTCCTCCCTCTCCCTCCCCCTCTTCCCTCCTCCTCCTTCCTCCTCTCTCTCTTACTTCACCCATGCTCTTACACCTTCTTCCTCTCCCACTCCTATGCTTTCCTAAACCCTTAAACTCAATGATCTACGAGGGAGACGAGTTCTCCACCATGTACTATACTCTGAACCTTGGATCCTCCTCATTGTGTTGAGTCTAAATGGGTGAAGTCTCCCCGGCAACGGCACCAAATGTTGACTCTTTCCTACCGCTTTCATAGGAAGAGCTGGGTAATCTATGTTGCAGGGTTCCGAGGCTTTTTGTCACCTACAGATATATTGGAATTGTCGTTGTAGTATATATGTAGCTTAGGACCTCGAGTCGTGTTCCGGTGAGAGACGTAGGCTTAAGTGTGGTGAGTAAACATAATGCAAGCATGTGTAAAAGGCACGTAAACCATTGTTGTTAGGGTAATGAAGGCTTCCGCCTTCATTGGGGGTTGTAGGGTTTAGGAGGAGTTTAAGGGTTCAGAAGGAGGTTCCAAGGTTTAGAAAGAGTTCAGGGTTAGAAAGAGTTCCAGGGTTTAGGGTTTAGGGTTTAGGGTTTAGGGTTTAGGGTGAGAGGCATGAGCAAAGAGACGATGGAGGGAATAGATGTTAGGATGGAGCTCGGGGAAGGTTAAGAGGGTGGCAGCAGCAAGGGGAAGTGAGGTTATGATGTTGGCAGAAAGAGTGGTTAGATATGGGAAGTTGGATGTGAGATAGGCCTTGTCATCGTCCGACACTTCTTTTTGCTAGTGCGATGGGATGATCAGCTGCATGGGTTGGATGCCCGTTATGTCATGCCGTGCAAATAATAGGGATGGCCTTTGCAGCAACGGCAACAAACCTGCAATAACCCTGAGGGGAGGGCTACCCATGAGGCAGGCATATGCAATGAAAGCATCTGTCCTGAGAGTTATAAACCCGGCATGTGTAGACAGGCAGAAGATATTCTTCTCATCTTCAGACAAGTCTTGGCAAATGATGCGCAGGGTTTTAATCCCGATGGATCGTTTCCAGTCGATTGTTGGATGAGCAGCTATGATCTTGAGTTGGAGTTGCTTCCATTGGATCAGCACGCGTGCGTGGAGGTGATCTTCCATTTGGAGAACAGTCACAAGCTCTTCATACACCACGGTTGTGCATTGTAGTGGGCCGTCATTGGTGTTGTCTTCCAATGCCTCATTGTTATGCACCAGCAATTGGAGTTCAAGCTTGGAGATGGCTATTTTTTGGGAGTGCATCTCATTCATCTTTTCTTTGTACTGGTGGTAGATGCTGGTGTATGCCTCTTTAAGCTTTTTCATTTGCAAGGTGACCTTTGCCTGTTGAGGGATGTCTTCAGTGGTATTGGACCATTGGTCCAAGAACTGGGCTTGTAAAGTGCTGGCCTCTTGAACAGTAGCAAGTTGGTCTTTTAAGAGTCGGCATTCCCTTGTAAGCTCATCAATGCTAAAGGCACGTACTGCCAAAGATTGTTGCATGTCTTCAAGCTTGTCCTTGCAATCCTGGAGCTCGTCTTCTTTGTGAATGAGAGTGAGTTGAGCTTGTGCCACTTCCTCTGTTTGTTGCGCATGTGCAGTTGTCAGGGAGTTATAGGAGGTCTGTAGGATTGCCATTGCTTCGACTACCGCAGTCAGCTGTGTTTGACTTTGATGGAGGTTGGAGGTCACATCCCTTACGGCCTTCTCTTGAGCTTGGAGAGTCTGGTTCATGCGCACTTCTTCTACCTCCTTCTCATCTATCTGTGACCGAAGAGCCTTGACCTCGATGGCGATTGCCTGGAATTGGTCTTCGATTTCTGATGCCGTCTGCCTTTCCAATTCTCTTGCATATGCTTCCTTAGCCAAGCTAGTGAAGAGTTCGGACATTTGGATCATTTGGCTAGCTTGATGCTGGAGAATGACAGATGGTGATGAGGTCTGGCGATATTGCTGATACAAGTGGTGCCCATGTAGCCATCCCGAGGGTTCTGTAGTACTTGGGGGAGGTTGTTCCAATGGCATTTCACTCCCTTGTGGACAATAGTCATACTGCTGATCTGGCACGAGCTCTCCTTGAGGCTCATCGACTGGCATGACGTCGATGGGCGGTTCGAGTGCTGATGTGGTCTCAAGCTCTGGTGCTGATCGTTCCTCAGGTTCGGGTGCCAACCTTGTCTCGAGCTCGGGTGGGTGCTGTTGGGGGAGACTTAGTGGTTGCAATTGTGCACCGAGCTGAAGCATTTCCTGAGGCAATTCTGCAATCCTGCTTTCCAGAATAGGTACTTCTGTTAAGGCATCTGTACTTATCAATGTGATAGCTGGAGCAGTTGATGATGGCTCCCATACTGGTGAGAAGGGTATGTCCAACTCCTCAATTGGCTTTGGAGACTGGGGCAGAGTCATTTCTCTTTGTTGTAGTTCCTTTTTGATGATGATAGCCAATAAGTGCGGAATTTTACATTTCTGGCTTGAAGAACCATCGAGTTTTTTGGTAAAGAAAATGACAAAGTGTTGGACCCAGTCTTGTTTGAGCTTCCTACTCAGCAAAACAAATGTGCGGAGTGGGAGGGAGCGTTCTTTGCCGTTCTTTATTCCCAGGATGGTGGATAGAAATTGTGCTGCTTCCTTGAGGTGAGGGTCAAGGATTGTGCGAAGCAAGATGCCATCTCTGTTAAGGCATCTGTACTTATCAATGTGATAGCTAGCCAAACATATCAACCCCAAACATCCACTTTGGGTTGCTGTCTCCCTCTCTGCATGTGGGTTACGAGTGATACAACTTTGTGTTACAACTTTGTGTAACAACTTTGTGTTACATTATCCTCGACAGTACAGTCATTCAAAGGGCTTTCTCTCTGCCAAGGCAAGGTGGCGAATACCCTAAAAGGACTGCGGATGCAAAGTTTATTGAAGTATAGTCTCTCCTCACCAAGGGTACCCTGATCCATAGAGATGGCATCTTGCTTCGCACAATCCTTGACCCTCACCTCAAGGAAGCAGCACAATTTCTATCCACCATCCTGGGAATAAAGAACGGCAAAGAACGCTCCCTCCCACTCCGCACATTTGTTTTGCTGAGTAGGAAGCTCAAACAAGACTGGGTCCAACACTTTGTCATTTTCTTTACCAAAAAACTCGATGGTTCTTCAAGCCAGAAATGTAAAATTCCGCACTTATTGGCTATCATCATCAAAAAGGAACTACAACAAAGAGAAATGACTCTGCCCCAGTCTCCAAAGCCAATTGAGGAGTTGGACATACCCTTCTCACCAGTATGGGAGCCATCATCAACTGCTCCAGCTATCACATTGATAAGTACAGATGCCTTAACAGAAGTACCTATTCTGGAAAGCAGGATTGCAGAATTGCCTCAGGAAATGCTTCAGCTCGGTGCACAATTGCAACCACTAAGTCTCCCCCAACAGCACCCACCCGAGCTCGAGACAAGGTTGGCACCCGAACCTGAGGAACGATCAGCACCAGAGCTTGAGACCACATCAGCACTCGAACCGCCCATCGACGTCATGCCAGTCGATGAGCCTCAAGGAGAGCTCGTGCCAGATCAGCAGTATGACTATTGTCCACAAGGGAGTGAAATGCCATTGGAACAACCTCCCCCAAGTACTACAGAACCCTCGGGATGGCTACATGGGCACCACTTGTATCAGCAATATCGCCAGACCTCATCACCATCTGTCATTCTCCAGCATCAAGCTAGCCAAATGATCCAAATGTCCGAACTCTTCACTAGCTTGGCTAAGGAAGCATATGCAAGAGAATTGGAAAGGCAGACGGCATCAGAAATCGAAGACCAATTCCAGGCAATCGCCATCGAGGTCAAGGCTCTTCGGGCACAGATAGATGAGAAGGAGGTAGAAGAAGTGCGCATGAACCAGACTCTCCAAGCTCAAGAGAAGGCCGTAAGGGATGTGACCTCCAACCTCCATCAAAGTCAAACACAGCTGACTGCGGTAGTCGAAGCAATGGCAATCCTACAGACCTCCTATAACTCCCTGACAACTGCACATGCGCAACAAACAGAGGAAGTGGCACAAGCTCCACTCACTCTCATTCACAAAGAAGACGAGCTCCAGGATTGCAAGGACAAGCTTGAAGACATGCAACAATCTTTGGCAATACGTGCCTTTAGCATTGATGAGCTTACAAGGGAATGCCGACTCTTAAAAGACCAACTTGCTACTGTTCAAGAGGCCAGCACTTTACAAGCCCAGTTCTTGGACCAATGGTCCAATACCACTGAAGACATCCCTCAACAGGCAAAGGTCACCTTGCAAATGAAAAAGCTTAATGAGGCATACACCAGCATCTACCACCAGTACAAAGAAAAGATGAATGAGATGCACTCCCAAAAAATAGCCATCTCCAAGCTTGAACTCCAATTGCTGGTGCATAACAATGAGGCATTGGAAGACAACACCAATGACGGCCCACTACAATGCACAACCGTGGTGTATGAAGAGCTTGTGACTGTTCTCCAAATGGAAGATCACCTCCACGCACGCGTGCTGATCCAATGGAAGCAACTCCAACTCAAGATCATAGCTGCTCATCCAACAATCGACTGGAAACGATCCATCGGGATTAAAACCCTGCGCATCATTTGCCAAGACTTGTCTGAAGATGAGAAGAATATCTTCTGCCTGTCTACACATGCCGGGTTTATAACTCTCAGGACAGATGCTTTCATTGCATATGCCTGCCTCATGGGTAGCCCTCCCCTCAGGGTTATTGCAGGTTTGTTGCCGTTGCTGCAAAGGCCATCCCTATTATTTGCACGGCATGACATAACGGGCATCCAACCCATGCAGCTGATCATCCCATCGCACTAGCAAAAAGAAGTGTCGGACGATGACAAGGCCTATCTCACATCCAACTTCCCATATCTAACCACTCTTTCTGCCAACATCATAACCTCACTTCCCCTTGCTGCTGCCACCCTCTTAACCTTCCCCGAGCTCCATCCTAACATCTATTCCCTCCATCGTCTCTTTGCTCATGCCTCTCACCATTTTCAACTCACCCAACAGTCCCAAACTTACGAGCCCCTCACACCTAGCTTTTTCCCCTCCCTTGCTAATCCTACCCTTGAGGATTACCAAGCTGCTCAAACCATTTGCCCATTTCTTCCCCCCCTCCCCTCTGCTCCCCCTTCCGCCACTATCACTCAGCCATATTTCTCCCCCATGTCCCCTGCTTCTCTCCCGGCCCCGTCATCACCTCCGACACTTCTGGTGCTGCCATCAGCAGAAAATGATGCAGTATTTGATTTTGAATATCAGGATCCGGATAATCCAATTCGTACATCCATGCCAAGTTCCAATGATGAGTATGATTTTGATGAGATACCACTTCCCAGTAACCCCATCAAGGAATTTTGGAGCAAATATCCTGATATGAAAACTCGCGGTGGATGGACCCTGGGTAACTTTCCTACCAATCTTCGTCAGCACCAAATAAGTGAAGCTTGGATTAGCAAATTGGATCCACAACCTGATTGGCGCCGTCCCAAGCTCTTTGATGTAAGCTTCTTAAAGGAGTACTTACGGGCACCTCCATGTCTCAGAACCCATCCCAAGTTCTATGCAGTTCCACGGCGTAAAAGATGGGAAGCCAACATACACACTTTGGCTGAAGATCGAGTCATTAATTGGCCAATGATCGAATCCTACTCTGGTGTAGAATGGACTATCCAAGGCGCCATGATCCGAGCACTTCAGCAGCATGAACAAACAATGCGCGGCAACATTGATCGCTTCCTTCGCCAAAGTGCCATATTCTGCAAAACATTAGCATTAATTCTGGAAGTCCCATGCTACCTTGATTCCCATTTGCCTCCACTCAGCTTTAATCCCAATGAACGGATTGATGCTCAGATTACAAGCAGACTATACCAAAGAGTGATCTTCTTGGAGGCACGCCACATATCTCTGTTCGAGCAAATGGTGGATACAGGCTACCTGGAAACTGCGCAAAAATTGTATGGTGCTAAGGCTCTACAGCAGGACCGTCTGGCACGACACAAGTTCCACAGCCACTGGACTAAAAACATGGCAACCCAGGTACGTGATCGCAATAAGCCATAACCCGAGGACGGGTAATAAAATGGATCCGGGGGTATGTTGACTCTGTGCCAACATGAACTTATGAAGAAAGAGAAGGTGTTACAACTTTGTGTTACAACTTCTAGACACAACTTTATGTTACGACTTTGTGTAACAACTTTGTGTTGCAAGTTTGTGTTACAAGTTTATGTTACAACTTTGTGTAACAACTTTGTGTAACAACTTTGTGTAACAACTTTGTGTTACATCTTCTACATGAAGAGAGAGAATGTGTTACGACTTTGTGACACAACTTTGTGTTACAACTTTGTGATACGACTTTGTGTTACATGCAGAGAGGGAAGCTCTCCAACTTGTATAAATACCCCATAATGGAATGAAGCCCGGACTCTTGGGGCATTGTGTTGAGTCTACATTGGTATTCCAAGCATTTGTCTCAAGTGTCCATGCTTCCTTGCACTGCACGTCCAAAAGCATGTCCTAACCTTGCAACCCATCTCCCCTCTCCTCCAACCCTGCAACCCATCCTCTCCCTCCCCTCCTCCCTTCTCCCTCCTCCTCCTCCTCCTCCTCCTCCTCCCTCCTCCTCCCTCCTCCTCCTCCTCCTCCTCCTTCCTCCTCCTCCTCCTCCTCTCTCCTCCCTCTCCCTCCCCCTCTTCCCTCCTCCTCCTTCCTCCTCTCTCTCTTACTTCACCCATGCTCTTACACCTTCTTCCTCTCCCACTCCTATGCTTTCCTAAACCCTTAAACTCAATGATCTACGAGGGAGACGAGTTCTCCACCATGTACTATACTCTGAACCTTGGATCCTCCTCCTAACCCTGAACTCTTTCTAAACCCTGGAACCTCCTTCTGAACCCTTGAACTCTTCCTAAACCCTGGAACCTCCTTCTGAACCCTTAAACTCCTCCTAAACCCTACAACCCCCAATGAAGGCGAAAGCCTTCATTACCCCAACAACAATGGTTTACGTGCCTTTTACACATGCTTGCATTATGTTTACTCACCACACTTAAGCCTACGTCTCTCACCGGAACACGACTCGAGGTCCTAAGCTACATATATACTACAACGACAATCCCAATATATCTGTAGGTGACAAAAAGCCTCGGAACCCTGCAACATAGAATACCCAGCTCTTCCTACGAGAGCAGTAGGAAAGAGCCAACAATGGGCCCGCCCTGTGTAGCCGGCTGGGCTATGCTGACTCCGCTGGGGTGATCTTAGCTGGTGTGGGGTGGTTTAGAGTCTGTAGTATCGACTCCTGAGGGGTGTTTAGAGTACCCGTCATATACCCATATAACTCCGTAGGACTAGGAGGGTGCCCCAAAAGGTTATATAAGTCCCTAAACATAGACTCCCAAAGATCAGGTGAGCCCGAAGCGCTTCTTGGCCACATGATGAACTGGAAAAAAGAAAAAAAGATGATTACTGATGAGCTGAGAAGAAAGGGGAAGGGAAGAAAATATTACTGTCAGAGCGCGTCTATAGATCTGTCTGAGAAGCGTGTCTATTTTCGCATATAATAGCGTGTCTATAGATGTGGCTGTTTGTGTCTGCAAACAGGCTAGACGCGCATCTAGACACGCCTGTATACGTAATTTTATATGCGCTTTGAGACACGCCTATAGACGCGCTCCGACAAACGACTTTTCTAAAAAGTAGAAAAGGACATGCGCCCAACACAAAAACGTAACACTGATATCAAAGTCGTGTGTTTCTTGGATACGAGAAAGTACAAATCCAAAGAGAGCAAACTTCCAAAAAAGATCAATTGGAAAAAGACTTACCTTTGATAGAGGTATGGAAGGTTCTTCTCCTTTTTCAAAGTTGCTTCTCTTCCTTGTTCACCCTCTTCTCCTTTAAGCTTGGAAGTAAGTGTGGGTGCCTTCCTCTTAAGTGTAAGCTTGGAAGTAAGTGTGGGTGTCTTCCTCTTAAGCGTCGAAACTGTGGATCTACCAATAGCGAAGCAAGCAAGCTGCACGAAGTATAAGTAATGTGAAGAAAAGCAAAGCGAGCACGCTTAAAGCAGATTTAAAAGCCGCGTCTATAGGCGCGTCTATACGCGCATCTAAATACACAGAGAAGATGCAGTTTTAGACGTGCTTGTAGACGTGCACCATAGAATAGACAGATGCGGTTTTAGACACGCTTGTAGATGTGCACCACATAACAGATAGACACGGTTTTAGAGCCTTTAGATGCGCCACAGAGTTTAAAATTAAATATTTAAAGAAAAGAAAATTTTTTTGGGTTGTTTGTTTGTAGGATGTCTTCATCTTCAACAAGTAGCTCCAGTGAGGATGAATCCCTCCGTATCCACCATCGCGAAATGTGGTTGGAGCAAAAAATCAAATGTATGTGTGATCGATGTCAAGGAAACATGTATCGTGCACGCAGGATTATGCTCAATCACATCTCAAAGTATGGACAATGGGATGCGACCGTAAACATGGTAAGTGTTAAAGAGTTTAGGTTGATTGAGATACCTATGGGTGTTCATATGGTTTGAGTTATGATCCCGTTTTAATTTGATACAGGATGCAGTACCACACGTGCATATGTTGCCCTATGCTCGTCGTAAGGAGGCAAAGCGTTGGCGATATGAGGTGGGATCTTCAAGAGGGACCGTTACGGATGCATGGAGTGATGGTGATAGTAGCCCTCCACCATTACCTCATGAAGCCATGGAGGAGGAGGTGTTTGATGATATGGTGCGGGATTTATATGTCCATCAATCTGAAGGGAGGGATGATAGCATGAAGCAAGATGATCTTTTTGCTGCAGCATCGACTCCACTGTTTGAGGGGTGCACATTCTCTGTTCTACGTGCCTCCCTTGAGTTACTAAACTTGCAAACCATCTATGGATGGAGCAATGCAAGTTTGAATGCATTACTCAAGTAAGCTTTAAAGTCTATTTTGCAAACATGGTGAATTATGCTAGTGGGTCATTCTAATTATGAATAGGCAAAGGATGTGGCACCCTACACCCACCTTCAACTCTTAATTGCGTCTATTGTTCAGGTCTCACTACATCA
This sequence comes from Dipteris shenzhenensis, assembly GCF_047967505.1. NCBI lineage: Eukaryota > Viridiplantae > Streptophyta > Polypodiopsida > Gleicheniales > Dipteridaceae > Dipteris > Dipteris shenzhenensis. The sequence goes on along the minus strand of NC_141600.1, from coordinate 52,602,345 downwards.
AGTTACGATGCATGTCCTGTTTGTGGTCCTTTGCTAGTTGCCTCACGGGCAGACGCATTGAATAAGGTCATCTATGAGGATCACCATCGATTTCTCCCACCTGATCATCCTAGATATGTTGCCCCTTGGAATGAAGTCCTCCCACAATCACTCACCATGGGAGATTTGATGAGAATTTGGGACGGTTCCATGACTCCTCCACCACTTGGCATGAGCCAGTAAGGGTTTGTAACTATTGTTTAGATACTCCATCTTTTATCGTTTACCATATTGGTCCTGTTGAGATATCGAGCTCCACTCGCAATATGCCAGGGTGACTGTTGTGCATTTATGTCACCGACTTGTTAGCTGGAGATGCGGTTGGTACACCGCCCACGAATAATAGCTAGATGACAGCTATCCTTATCTACACTAGTTCGTGGCTCAGTTAGTATGCCACCTTAGTTAGTTGAGTTTGGTTTGAGACCCACATATAGGGTTCTTCTATTTCTTTGTACTTGAGTTCTTTTGGCTTTCACAACTAAGAAGAGGAAAACTATTTTCAGCCTCCACCTTTGTGTGTATTCCCCCATTTGTGCATGTGAGAAAGCCGTAAGTGAGACTCCTTCCCTCTCTCCCACTATCTTCACATGGTATCAGAGCCTTGTTCGTGGTAAGGAGCTCAAGGAAGCAAGCCAAGTTCGTGGTGTCCTGGTAAGAGGACCAATGTTGCTTTCCTATTTCAAGTTTGGGAGCAAATCTCTGCAAGTAGCATAGCCAGAAGTGCAAGAGTGCACTGTCTCAGATTGAGACGCCCTTCGCAGTGTGGCGAGAGCGTAGTATATGCTGTGGGCCGTTTGAGGCCGTTTCGGGGCCCGTTTTGAAGGCGGAAGTTCTTCGCAGGCACTCAAAAAAAGGCCCTGTTTTTTGCTGTGCGACCACTGCGCGGCTAGTCGGTGGAAAGGTGCCGCAAAAATTGCATCGTATGCCTGTGTGCAGAGATATTGGGAGTTGAGATTCATGCCTGTTGCCTGTTGATGCAAAATCGTCACTAGGAAGTGACTGTGTGGTGAAATACCACTTTCGTCAGTTTTGCAGATCTGCCCGTGTGAGGCAAAAGCTGTGTTTTTTGCAGTGACAGAATATTTTGCAGTGTTCTGTAATGGCATCTGATTCTCTTTCACAGATTGTCACTGAAAATCTTGACAAGAACAACTTCCAGGCATGGAAGTTTAGAATGACGAATTTCTTGATGGGAAAAGGCTATTGGGAATTCATTACAAGAAATGAAGAAGAACCTGTTCTTCCTAATGTTCCCAGTCAACATGAAATGCAGGCATTTAAAGGATGGCATGAGAGAGCCAGGAAAGTTATGTACTGGCTGTCTATCAGTATTTCGGACTCCATGATTGTGCATATTCAGGATGCAAATACGCCAAAGGAGGCATGGGATACTTTGGCAAAAATGTACAGTACAAATACGCAAGCCAGGAAAATGCAACTCAAACAGGAGTTGCACAATGTGCAGAGAGAAATTTTGAGGATAAATGACTACCACATGAAAGTGAAGAAAATTGCAGATGCACTTGCTTCCATTGGGTCGCCAGTGGATGATGACGATTTGGTCTCTGTGACCTTGAATGGTCTAGGAAAGGATTATGCACAGTTCCGGACATCCATTGCCGTCCGTGAAAAATTTCCTGATTTTGAGGAGTTGATTGCTCTTCTAATTTCCGAAGAGCACAGAAATGGGGGTGCATCTTCTTCAGCAGGAACTTCAAAAGAAACTGTCTTCTACTCAAATGCTGGCAGAGGTAGAGGCAGAGGTAGAGGAGGCCGATCTACAGGCCATGGTAGAAATCAGAATATGCAGCAAACGCAAGAAAACCAGTCCTATGCAGGAGGACGTGGTAACTCTAGAGGAAGGGGGAGCCAAAGAGGCTGTGGTGGATGGCAGAGAGGCCAAAATGCAAACAACAATATTGAATGCTACTATTGTGGCAAAATGGGTCATATGGCTAAGGACTGCTATAAAAAGCAGAATGACATTATGAATGGAAAATTGCAGCAAGGCAATTATGCATCTTCTAGCAGGCAAGGTGATGACAAAAATGAGCATCTATTTACGGTGCAGCATATGACCAATTAGTATGACAAGTGTAGAAGAACAAAATGATGTGTGGTATGTTGACTCAGGTGCGTCAAACCACATGACAGGTCACGCTGAATGGATGCAGGATGCAAGAAAAATGGAAAAACTAGGATTTGTGGAGACTGGTGATGATACTGCACATCCTATTGTGCAGATTGGCAAAATTCCTTTGTCTATTCAGGATGGGAAAAAGAAATACTTGTCTGATGTATTTCATGTCCCGCCAAGAACCTGGTTTCTGTTGGTCAGATGGTTGAGCAGGGCTTGCAGGTCAGATTTAATCCTCATGGATGCTTTGTTGAGGATATGAAAAATAATGGTCGCTTGATAGCAAAAGGAAAGAAGAAGGGCAGGATGTTTACGTTGGATGCAGACATGCCTGAATTGAGTGCAGCAATATTTGCACATGGGACCGGTGTAGTTGCAGATATTGATATCTGGCACAAACGCATTGGTCATGTTAATATACAGCGACTTAAATCAATGCAAGCCCAAAATATTGTTGCAGGATTGCCTAAATTCAAGGTTGCAGAAATGCACAAGGTTTGTGAAGCCTATCAATTTGGGAAACAGGCAAGGAAACCTTTTCCTAGGCATGTTCAAGAGAGTAAAAAGCCATTGGAATTAATCCACTCTGATGTGTGGACTACAAAAGCTGCATCTATTGGAGGCTGTCACTATTTTGTCACATTTATTGATGACTTCAGCAAAAAACTGTGGGTGTATTTTATGAAAAAGAAAAGTGAAGTGTTTGGGCACTTCAAAGCTTTCAAAGCTATGGTTGAAAAAGAAACAGGCCTGCAAATAAAATGCCTAAGGTCAGATGGAGGGGGAGAGTACCTCTCAAATGAGTTTGCAAGGTTCTTGCAGGAGCATGGTATAAAGCAGCAATATTCATGCAGTCATACCCCACAGCAAAATGGAATTGCAGAAAGAAAAAACAGGCATATTGGAGAGGTATCTCGGGCTATGCTAAATGAAAAAGATCTACCAGATTATTATTGGGCTGAAGCAGTTGCTACAGCAGTCTATATAATGAAACAGGACTCCCACTGTAGCAATACATGGCATGACGCTAGAGGAGATGTATACTGGTAGGAAACCAGATATTTCTCATTTGAAGATTTTTGGCTGCATTGCCTATGTCCATGTGCCAGATGAGTTGAGGTCCAAGTTGGATCCAAAAGCTAAGAAGTGCATCTTTATTGGTTATTCTCTGCAGCAGAAAGGGTATAGATGCTATAACCCTTCTACACGTAAGTTCACAGTGAGCAGAGATGTTGTTTTTGATGAGATGAGCAGCTGGTATAAACCAATAAATGTGATGATTGATGTAGATGCACAAAATGGTAATGCTACACAGAATGCACAGCAGCAATCACAAAATATCAGTGGACCTGAGGTGTCCTCTACCAGTGGTTCACATACTTCGCCATGGACAGGCAGATTGAGATCAGGAGAATCCCCTCAAAGCAATGCAGAGAGTGGTATGCAGGTATCACGAAAAGGAAAAGAGAAGGTAGATCAGCCCATGTATGATGTGAATGCAGGTCACTCTTGTGTGGATGGTGAATCCAGTGGCTCAGAACAGAGCATTGATGATGAGTTGGGTATTCCTTTTGTTGTTACACCTGGAGTAAGGAAGACCAGGGATGTTTTGAGAGCACCTGGAAGTGAGTCTATTTTGCGCAGGTCTACCAGGGTTAGGTATCCTATGGATAGGCTGAAATATGATGGATTTATAGCCATTCACTATGCCTATATGGTCAAAGTGATACAGGAACCAGAACCCACTTCTTTTGAGCAAGCCATGGGAAATGAAAAATGGGAGAAAGCCATGGATGAAGAAATGGATGCCTTGGATGCTAATGCTACATGGGAATTGGTGCCTTTGCCTAAAGGCAAGAATGCAATTGGTTGTAAGTGGGTTTATAAGATCAAGCACAATGCAGATGGTTCTGTGAATAGATACAAGGCAAGATTAGTTGTCAAGGGGTATGCACAGACATATGGCATTGATTATGAAGAAACTTTCAGCCCGGTTGCAAAGATGGCAACCGTAAGAGCAGCCATTGCTATGGCTGCATCAAAGGGGTGGTCTTTACATCAGATAGATGTAAAGAATGCCTTCTTGCATGGTGATTTGCAAGAAGAGGTCTTTATGGAGCAGCCAGCAGGTTATGTTCATGCTACTCATCCTGAGTTTGTTTGCAGGTTGAAAAAAGCCTTGTATGGCTTGAAGCAAGCACCTAGAGCATGGTCTGACAAGATAGGACAGTATCTTGTCACTATTGGCTTTCAGATTTCCAAGGCAGATTTCTCACTCTATGTGAGAAAAACAGAGAAAGGGATTATGCTGCTGGTCATTTATGTTGATGATTTGATCATCATAGGTGATAGTGATGAAGATATCCTTCATGTGAAAATGCTATTGAGGCAGAAGTTTGAGATGAAGGATTTGGGAGAGCTGCGTTATTTCTTGGGCATTGAGGTGATTAGATCACCAAGTGGGATACAGCTCTTGCAGAGGCAGTATGGATTGGACATGTTGTCCAAATATGGGATGACAGGCTGTAAGCCTATTTCAGTTCCTTTGGAGTAGAATGTGAAGCTGAGCGCAGATGCAGGTGAGCTTCTGGAGGACCCTACTATGTACAGACGCATAGTAGGAAGTTTGATTTACATGACTATTACCAGGCCAGATTTGAGCTATGCTGTTGGGTTGGTAAGTCAGTTTATGCAGGCTCCAAGGAAACCGCATTTGGATGCGGCTAGACGCATACTCAGGTATGTGAAGTCCACATTGCAGTATGGACTATTTTATGAGGCTGGGGTTCAGATACAGTTGCATGGATACACTGATGCTGATTGGGCTGGTAGTATTTCTGATATACGATCTACCAGTGGATATATGTTCTCTTTTGGGAGTGCTGCAGTCACTTGGAGCAGTAAGAAACAGCCTACAGTTGCCTTGTCGAGCATAGAGGCTGAGTACAGGGGTGCAGCAATGGCTGCATGCGAGGTAGCTTGGTTGCATAAGCTACTTTATGATATGCATCAGTCTACAGATGGGCCGGTTGTCATTTATTGTGACAACATGAGCAGTATACATTTGGCAAAGAACCCAGTCTTTCATGCTAGAACAAAGCACATTGAGGTGCATTATCACTATGTGCGGGGGAAGGTTTTACTAGGTCTTATTGATCTAGTTTATGTCAGCACAGAGGATCAGGTAGCTGACATATTCACGAAAGCATTGGGTGCAGAGAAGCTGCGCAAGTTTAGAGACCTGCTTGGTGTGCAGGATTTGGGATTGAGCTCGAGGGGGAGTGTTGAGATATCGAGCTCCACTCGCGATATGCCAGGGTGACTGTTGTGCATTTATGTCACCGACTTGTTAGCTGGAGATGCGGTTGGTACACTGCCCACGAATAATAGCTGGATGACAGCTATCCTTATCTACACTAGTTCGTGGCTCAGTTAGTATGCCACCTTAGTTAGTTGAGTTTGGTTTGAGACCCACATATAGGGTTCTTCTATTTCTTTGTACTTGAGTTCTTTTGGCTTTCACAACTAAGAAGAGGAAAACTGTTTTCAGCCTCCACCTTTGTGTGTATTCCCCCATTTGTGCATGTGAGAAAGCCGTAAGTGAGACTCCTTCCCTCTCTCCCACTATCTTCACAGGTCCCACCTCAAGATCAATCACCTGCTTGATCCCATGCATATCTGCAAGAATGTGGCATCTACCATTTGGGAGCATTTGAATGGGACACAAGATTCCGTAGGCATAAGGGAGGATCTACGTACCACAGGGAGGATGGGTGAAGCTTGGCCACAAGAGAGACCAAATGGGCATGTTTTTTTTCCTCGTGCACCGTGGAGGTTATCAAATCTAGAGATGGCGGCGGTGAAGCGCGCTATTACTACAATTTGTACTTCCACTGGATGCATTAGGTGTTTGAAGGGTTGTTTGAATTAGGTTGTCTATTAACCAATGGTGGATAATAATAGATGGTGGAATGTCATTCCTATTATGCCACGTTCCAAAGTGATGTATAGTACATTTACTAATATGGAGCATATGGAGGATGATCATGGCCATGGACGTGATGATGACCGTGATATGAGAGAGGAGGATGATCATGAGCTAGGAGATACAGATATTGAGGCCATTACTCGTGAGGACGAGCCTACCATTGGTGATGCTGATTTCGATGAGCACATGAGTAGCACAAGTAGTAGTGGGTTGAATGTATTTGTAGATCTAAACACTTGTTTGGATTTTGAAGTAGATAGTTTGGCAAGGGTTAATCTCATTGAAGATGAGATTGAACCATAGCCCATCATTGATATTGGCAAAACTATTTTACATATTGTCTCATTCTCCTCACCTCACTTAATTCTTGTATATGTGGGCTTGCAAAAAAGCATTGATGTTTTTGTTAAAATTATGTGCTTTGGTAATCATGAGCAATGTTTGGAAAGCAATGATGTACACCAAAATCTCACTTTCTGTATTCTCTGGTTTGCGTCTAAATACGCGACTAATTCCCAGTGTAAACGTGCTAATAGACGCGCTAATACACGTGCAAATAGACGCACTGATAAATGCAATGTTAGATGGTTGGGCTCGTATTTTCTCAGTGTAGACGCACAAATAGACGTGTTAATACAAGCGCAAATAGACGAGCTGTTAGACATGCTATTAGACGCACCCGTAATCTCTATCCAAGCAATGCCTATAGACGCACCTGCTATTTTGCGCATCTATCAAGCACGTCTATAGTTGCTTTGTGTTGTTGTGGGCCGGAGGGAGGAGGAGAGGGAGAGGATGGGTTACAAGGTTTGAGGAGAGGGGAGGAGGAGTTGCAAGGTTAGGACATGCTTTTGGACGTGGAGTGCAAGGAAACATGGACACTTGAGAAAATTGCTTGGAATACGAAAGTAGAACTCAACACAATGCCCCAAAGAGTGTGGGCTTCATTCCATTATGGGGTATTTATACAAGTTGGAGAGCTTTGCCATATGTAGGAATTTCTAAGAGGGATTATTTCTAGCCTTATGCAAGTACAAGTAGAGCTTTACTGCTACTTTACACACACATTCTGTTCTACCTAAGTCCATGTTGGCACTTAGACAACAAGCATATAATTAGTGATTTATTGTAAATTTAAAATTTTAGTTGACTTTTAAATAGAACATAGATTCATGAATTGGAAAATTTATGCTCCATTTTAAGCCTCCATACCTAATGGGCAAGAGCGCCTTGGCCTACTCAGATATAGATGAAGAATCTTTGGTTGATTGGACATAATAGTAAGATGGTGTTAGCCTTGTCAAAATGATTTTCTCCTTCCAATATGGATTTGATAGAAAGAGGAAATTGTTTCCTCTACTTATCCCTAATTTTACTCATGGCAAACTTTAATTTTATGTTGTCCATCTAATACAATTAGCTTCTTTCCCTAAAGTACATTTGATAGGCATGGGCAGACACATGAATTTTCCTTCTACTCATCGATGTGGTGGATTTATCCAATAAATTAAGAAGTTCCATGCACTAAAAGTGATAATTCCTCGACTACGATTCCTTTTTCAAGCCTCGAAAAAGTACAAGGGTGACTTCTCATGTTTCTTCACATATTGTGGTAGTTCATATGATTTTTTTGAATTACTTACACTTATACATGGCATTCAATCCAGATATCATAGAAGGGGGTCATTGTATCAACTTATTTTTGCCAAAGTTGTTGAAAAAGTAGTCAAAAAGTCTAGAGAAAGTGATGTAGGAAATTTCCCTAAAAAACCCATTTGTGCCCAAGTCGTCGCAAAAGTAGTCAAAAGTCTAGAGATAACGTGTTAAATATGCCAGTAGGAAATTTGCAAGGTAAGTTAGGTGAAAATGTCCACCTTCAAGGTCTTCTTGTTCTAGAAAGTTTTACCTTTAAATAGGCGTTACTAAACCCACCCACAACACGAATTTTTTTTGTTTGTTGAAACCAGTGACCACACACCATTCTCAACTCTCGTTATGGGATGCCTCCCGGCCTTCCTCGTCCTCGCCCTCGTCCTCGTCCTCGCCCTCGCCCTCTCGTTATGTCCGACGCCGTTTACCGTTCTATGCAATGCAACCGCGCGCATTGAAAAATAGACTAATCATCGCCATTTGTAGGTATCAAGCTTATCATCGTCATGCACGATCGCTATGCCTTGGGGTGTTACAACGAGAAGGATGCTTACACAATAAAATACAACCTTCCTGTGGTTGAAGACTGTGGCTCAAATGCACCGGACATCAGCAAGTTCTACACAAATCCTGAGGCGGTCAATGATTTCAAGAAGCGTATAGACCATATAATGAACTACCAAAGTCCTCACATGGGTATCCCGTGGAAGTACGCAAGTGAAGCAATTCTCTCATTTGAGGCTCAGAACGAAGCCTTCGGACATGTTGATATCTACGATCCGAATTGGTGGTGTGATATGTGTTCTTTTATCAAGTCTATTCTAGGTACCACTCCCATTTTGGTGAGTACAGGAGGCGGCACTGACTTTTCCACTTCCTTATATGCGCAAAACTTTGAGTGCAGCTCCATTGACATCATCTCGGTTCATAGCTATGATACATCCTCAAGCGATGCACAGTCGGCTCTAAGCAGTGCCGTGTCCCAAGCCCAAGCACATGGCAAACGTATTATCCTCGAGGAATTTGGTGCAATAACGAGCAACAGCGGCAGCAAATGGCAGTTTCTCGCCAACATCGCAAGTGCAGCAAATGACCAAGGAGTGCCGTGGTTATTTTGGGAGGTAATGATACCTGGTCAAGGAGCTTATGTCTTGGAAGTAAGCCCTACTGAGTATTCTTGGACTAATGCGTTGGCGCCAGCTTCTCAGACGGCCAGGACTTCTAGTGGAGCCTTTGATTGGTCTGCCTATGTTAAGTAGTGAACCGATATCAACATAGTTTGGCATTTACCGTGACTAAATGCAACTAAACCTCAAATTACATCTATTTCTCCAACTCAACATGAATAATCTTGAGTATTTGCTGAATGTCTTCTGGATTCAATTGAAAAATACAAAGATATTATTATTAGCATGTGGTAGATTTGAAGGAGAATATGACTTGCATTTGCCAAATTTGTGATCTTTTACTCATAAAGATAGATTTAAAATGTTTGATGATGAATATGTGGTTTCTTGCTTCATGTTCTTTCGTTTTGGATCTAGCATGTCCGGGATGGCTCCATTCCCCTAAAACATAATACAAGAATTAGATCTAGTTAATCATTTGTATATGTAATATCTCACATGACTCGCATCATACAAAGGCCACCGAATTGGAGCCCCTTTTTTCAAAACAAATGATAAATGGTTGACCAAGAGTTTTATCAATCTTGAGATTAATGAAAAATCCTTTGATCTCTTGACCGTGTGTGTGTGTGTGTGTGCGCGCTCGCGCAAGAGAGAGAGAGAGAGAGAGAGAGAGAGGGAGGGAGGGGGGGCGGGGGAGAGAGAGAGAGAGAGAGAGAGTAATAAGAAGGGATGATTACAATGTGTGAGATAGGTCTTCATCATTTAGTTAAGGCATTTGAAGAAACTTTGTCATTCAAGGAAGCCTCCTATTTGTATGTGCAAGCTCCATCACATCCGCGACCACTCAAGCACTCAGTTATTACACTTAAGCCTTATGTGGAGCTTCTATTTCACCAATCGTGTATGTGCATGGCACTCCACAATCCTTTTTGTGGCACCCAAAATGCACGTGTGTGTGTGTGTGAAGGCTCGACAAAACCGCGTTTCATAGTGAAATGAAAACAATTTTGGTAATGGACACAAAAGAGAAAACTACTATGAAACATTACAACAAAAATAAGAGGTGTACAATTTGCAAAAGGTTTATAGAATGCTTGACAATACAAACACGTTAAGCAAGTTTCAAAAGTTGTAGCAAGCGTCACTTTTATTAAAGAGGGGAGTCTGCTTACCTGCCACCATCCAACAAGAAAAACATGGCTTGAGCTTACACTATTACACATGGGCCTTATTCCGATGGTTAAGCGCCAACGTTTAGTGCGCGTGGGACACTAATCATCAGTAAGCAAAGCGGGTTTAAAAAAGTATCGCTATATAGTGATGTTTTATAAAAGTTGCTATATAGCGACCTTTATAAAACGTTGCTATATAGTGACGATTGGCAGACTTGTAAAAAGTCGTTATTAACCATAAATCTCTCCAAAAACTCTTCTCACGGCACTTTATTAATATAAGAAATCCATTTATAATAGTTTTGCTGCATAATATAATAAATTTTTATTAACTAATATTAAAATATAATTTTGCTTAAAATATATATTATTAGTCTATAAATTAATATAAATATTATATAATTATTATATATATATATATATATATAAATACATTAATTAAAAAAATATAACAATGAAAATATTTTTGAATGGGAAGTCTTCTAGCATATGTGCTTTATATAATACTTATGCTTAAAACAATGAAGAATTAGTGAATGTATTTGTAAGGTAGTTCTTAATATGAAAAATCTCTATAATATTCTTCATACTATTAACTAGATATTAAATTTTAGTTTTAATAAAAATATACATTATTAACTTAAAAACTAGTATAAATATAATGTAATTATTGTATAAATTTAAATAAATATATAAATTATTAATATTTTACATTAATAACATTTAAAATTAGGTATATTATATACTAATAACCTTTAGATTTTAAAAAGGTATCCAATCAAAGAATTGAATTACTTTAAAAAATAAGAAAATATTAAAATTTACACAAGTACTTTTAGCATGTATGCTTTTCTTCCATGTGTATAATACTTGTTAGTCAAAGAATGAAGAATGTATTTGTAAGGTAGGTATTTAAAACCATAGAATCTGGAAGAGGTTTAGCATACTTGCTTATCTTTGTTACAATATGTAATACTTTGCAAAAGCCTTAAACTTTGTTTAAAACTTTGTACAAAACTACAGTATCATTGAATCCATATCATTTTTCTACTTCAGCAACCACCTGATATCCATGGTATGAATCCATGATATGGAATACATATTTCTTATGAATATTTCTTATCACATACTTCTTCATCTCTTCTGATACACCATGCAGCATGAATGTAAGAAAATATGAATCGGTGTGCTTTTAGCCTATGTGCTTGTCCCTAATAAGTAGGATACTTTAACTAGGTAGACTTATAATTACTTAAAGTAAAGCCTTTGCAAAGGATCGTACCTAGTATTGAATATATTCAACCTGTTGCACAAATCAAGAAAATTGCACAAATCAAGAATTTTCTTGATTTGTGCAACAGATTGGATATACGGTTGGTTGGATAAACTTTAAACAATTAATACCAAAACATCTTAACCGCTGTAAATCTTAAACTTTAACCATTTAATTCCTAAACCCTAAACTCTTAAACAATAAATCCTAAACCCTAAACCTAAACTCTAAATCCTAAACCCTAAACCCTAAATCCTAAACCCTAAACCCTAACCCTAAATCCTAAACCCTAAACCCTAAACCCTAACCCTAAAATACAACCAAAATTTAATAAATTTTTTTGATTTGTGCAACAGGTTGGATATATCCCCCAAGTTGTTGCTCAAGCAACAGGCTGGGGGATATATCCAACCTGTTGCACAAAGGGTGTGATTTTTGGGTGAGCTTTTTGTCATGAGCTTTTTTTCAATTTTCATGAATATTGCGAGCTTTTCATTCATGAGAGAGAGAGAGAGAGAGAGAGAGAGAGAGAGAGAGAGAGAGAAAGGGGGGGGGTTCATGGAGTAGGGCGGGTTGAAAATTTGGGTTGTGGTTACAGTTAAGACGAGAGAGGGGGGGAGGGGAGATAAAGGAAAGGGGGAGGGATGGGCACATGGGTAAGGTGGCATGGAGAAGGGAGGGGAGGGGATTTGGAACATATATTCATTATCATAGTGGAGAACGTAGAGAGGAACTTATAAGGTATGCAAAGAGGAGTGTAAGAAGGAGAGAGAGGATGAGGAATGTGAAAGTTATGTTCATCTACTAAATGCAAAGGGGAAGGGAGAGCATGTGGGAAATTTGAAAGTGTATAATTTGACAAGTTTGACCTCATATTTGAATTCCTCGTCGAATTTCGGTCATTTTGAGTACCAACATGACCATATTCTGATAAAAATTGAAAAAATGGTGTTTTTGTCATTTTGGCCTGTTTTGGGCCCATTTTGAGTTTGTGCTAAAAATGGGCCCAAAACAGGCCAAAATGACAAAAACACCATTTTTTCAATTTTTATCAGAATATGGTCATGTTGGTACTCAAAATGACCAGAATTCGACGAGGAATCCAAATATGAGGTCAAAAGTTTCAAAATATAGACTTTTAAAATGAACATATCTCCCATAGTTCCTCCCTTCTACTTTGAATATGGACATATTTTCCATAATTTTTTGCCTCCTACTGCCACTCATATTCGCCCCCCCTTGTGCATAGTATACACTCTTCCACCCCTCCCACATGCTATGAAAATGAACATATCCTATATCCTCTCCCCCTCTTTCTAACCTCCCCATCTTTCTTATAACAAAAACACGTATGGATTTCTAAGAAAAGCTCGCAAAAACAAAGAAAATTGTAGAAAAGCTCACATTAAAAAGCTCACCAAAATATTTTCCCCTTGCACAAATCAAAAAAATTGCACAAGTTAAGAATTTTCTTGATTTGTGCAACAGATTGGATATACGGTTGGGGGTGTACCCCAACCTGTTGCTTGAGCAACACGTTGGGGGATATATCCAACCTATTCCACAAGTCAAGAATTTTCTTAATTTGTGCAACAGTTTGGATTGAGCAATAGGTTGGGGGATATCTCCAACCTGTTGCAGAAATCAAGAAAATTTCTTGATTTGTGCAACAAATTGGATATACCTCCCAACCTATGGTAAGAGGTTGGGGGTGCACCCCCAACCTGTTGCTTGAGCAACAGGTTGGGGGATATCCAACCTATTGCACAAATCAATAATTTTCTTAATTTGTGCAACAGATTGGTTATATCCCCCAACCTATTGCTCAAGCAATAGGTTGGAGGATATATACAACTTGTTCTACAAGTCAAAAATTTTCTTGATTTGTGCAACAGGTTGATAAGGTTGGGGGTGCACCCGCAGCCTATTGCTTGAGCAACATGTTGGGGGATATCCAACTTGTTGCACAAATCAATAATTTTCTTGATTTGTGCAATAGATTGGATATATCTCCCAACCTGTTGCTACAACCTATTCCACAAGTCAAGAATTTTCTTGATTTGTGCAATAGGTTGATATACCCCCCAACCTATTCCATAAGTCAAGAATTTTCTTGATTTGTGCAACAGGTTGGATATATCCCCCAACTTGTTGCTCAATCCAACCTGTTGCATAAATCAAGAAAATTCTTGACTTGTGGAACAGGTTGGATATATCCCCCAACCTATTGCTCAAGCAACAGGTTGGGGTTGCACCCCCAACCGTATGCACCCCCAACCGTATATCCAATCTGTTGCACAAATCAAGAAAATTCTTGATTTTTGTAATTTTCTTGATTTGTGCAATAGGTTGGATATATCACCCCAACCTATTGCTTGAGCAACAGGTTGGGGGATATAACATGTTGCACAAATTTAAAAAAATCATTAAATTTTGGTTGTATTTTAGGGTTAGGGTTTAGGGTTTTGTGAAGATAGTGGGAGAGAAGGAAGGAGTCTCTCTTGCGGCTTTCTCACATACACAATGGGGGAATACACACAAAGGTGGAGGCTGAAAACAATTTTCCTCTTCTTAGTTGTGAAAGCCAAAAGAACTCTAGTACAAAGAAATAGAAGAACCCTATATGTGGGTCTCAAACCAAACTCAGCTAACTATGGTGGCATACTAACTGAGCCACGAACTAGAGTACATAAGGATAGTTGTCATCCAGCTATTATTCATGGGCGGCGTACCAACCACATCTGCAGCTAATAAGTCGGTAACATAAATGCACAATTGTCACCCTAGCATATCACGAGTGGAGCTTGATATTTCAACACTCCCCCTCGAGCTCAATCCCAATTCTTGCACACCAAGTAGGTCTCTGAACTTGTGCAGCTTCTTTGCACCCAATGCCTTCGTGAATATGTCAGCTACCTGATCCTTTGTGCTGACATAAACTAGATCAAAAAGAGCTAGTAAAACCTTCTCCCGCACATAGTGATAATGTACCTCAATGTGCTTTGTTCTAGCATGATAGACTGGGTTATTTGCCAAGTGTATACTACTCATGTTGTCACAATAAATGATAACTGGCCCATCTATAGACTGATGCATATCATAAAGTAGCTTATGCAACCAAGCTACCTCACATGCAGCCATTGCTGCACCCCTGTGCTTGACAAGGCAACTGTAGGCTGTTTCTTGCTGCTCCAAGTGACTGCAGCACTCCCAAAAGAGAACACATGTCCACTGGTAGATTGTCTATCTGAAATACTACCAGCCCAATCAGCATCAATGTATCCATGCAACTGTATCTGAACCCCAACCTCATAAAATAGTCCATACTGCAAGGTGGACTTCACATACCTGAGTATGTGTCTAGCTGCATCCAAATGCGGTTTCCTTGGAGCTTGCATAAACTGACTTACGAATCCAACAGCATAGCTCAATGGCCTGGTAATAGTCATACAAATCAAACTTCCTACTATCGGCCTGTACATAATAGGGTCTTCCAGAAGCTCACCTGCATCTGCGCTCAACTTCACATTCTGCTCCAAAGGAACTGAAATAGGCTTACCGCCTATCATCCCATATTTGGACAGCGTGTCCAATCCATACTACCTCTGCAAGAGCCATATCCCACTTGGTGATCTAATCACCTCAATGCCCAAGAAATAACGCAGCTCTCCCAAATCCTTCATCTCAAACTTCTGCTTCAATAGCATTTTCACATGAAGGATATCTTCATCACTATCACCTGTGATGATCAAATCATCAACATAAATGACAAGCAGCATAATACCTTTCTCTGTTTTTCTCACATAAAGTGAGAAATTTGCCTTGGAAATCTGAAAGCCAATAGTGACAAGATACTGTCCTATCTTGTCAAACCATGTCTAGGTGCTTGCTTCAAGCCATACAAGGCTTTCTTCAACCTGCAAAAAAACTCAGGATGAATAGCATGAACATAACCTGGTGGCTGCTCCATAAAGACCTCTTCTTGCAAATCACCATGCAAGAAGGAATTCTTTACATCCATCTGATGTAAAGACCATCCCTTTGATGCAGCCATAGCAATGACTGCTCTTACGGTTGCCATCCTTACAACCGAACTGAATGTTTCTTCATAATCAATGCCATATGTCTTTGCATACCCCTTGACAACTAATCTTGCCTTGTATCTGTTCACAAAACCATCTGCATTGTGCTTCACCTTATAAACCCACTTACAGCCAATTGCATTCTTGTCTTTAGGCAAAGGCACCAATTCCCATGTAGCATTTGCTTCCAAGGCATCCATTTCTTCATCCATGGCTCTCCCATTTTTCCTTTCCCATGGCTTGCTCAAAAGAAGTGGGTTCTGGTTCCTGTATCACTTTGACCATATAAGCATAGTGAGTGGCTGTAAATCCATCATATTTCAACCTATCCACAATATACCTAGCTTTGGTAGACCTGCACAAAGTAGGCTCACTTCCAGGTGCTCTCAAAACATCCTTGGTCTTCCTTACTCCAGGTGTAACAACAGAAGGAATACCCAACTCATCATCAATGCTCTGTTCTGAGCCACTGGATTCACCATCCACGTAAGAGTGACCTGCATTCACATCAAACATGGACTGATCTACCTTCTCTTTTCCTTTTCATGATACCTGCATACCACTATCTGCATTGCTTTGAGGAGATTCTCTTGATCTCAATCTACATGTCCATGGCGAAGTATGTGAACCACTGCTAGAGGACACTACAGGTCCACTAATATTTTGTAATTGCTGCTGTGAATTCTATGCAATATTACCATTTTGTGCATCTATATCACCAATCAAATTTACTGGTTTATAGCAGCTGCTCATCTCATCAAAAACAACATCTCTGCTCACTATAAACTTACAAGTAGAAGGGTTATAGCATCTATACCCTTTCTGCTGCAGAGAATAACCAATAAAGATGCACTTCTCAGCTTTTGGATCCAACTTGGACCTCAACTCATCTGGCACATGAACATAGGCAATGCAACCAAAAATTTTCAAATGAGAAATATCTGGTTTACTACTAGTATACATCTCCTCTGGCGTCATGCCATGTATTGTTGCAGTGGGAGTCTTGTTCATTATGCAAACTGCTGTAGCAACTGCTTCATCCCAATAATAATCTAGTAGGTCTTTTTCATTTAGCATGGCTTGAGATACCTCTCTAATATGCTTGTTTTTCCTTTCTGCAAGCTGTGGGGTATGACTGCATGAATATTGCTGCTTTTGAGAGGTACTCTCCCCCTCCATCTGACCTTAGGCATTTTATTTGCAGGCCTATTTCTTTTTCAATCATAGCTTTAAAAGCTTTGAAATGCCCAAACACTTCACTTTTCTTTTTCATAAAATACACCCAAACTTTTCTGCTATAGTCATCAATATAAGTGACAAAATAATGATAGCCTCCAATAGATGTAGCTTTAGTAGTCCACACATCAGAGTGGATTAATTCCAATGGCTTCTTACTCTCTTGAACATGTCTGGGAAACGGTTTCCTTGCCTATTTTCCAAATTGACAGGCTTCACATACCTTAGGCATTTCTGCAACCTTGAATTTAGGCAATCCTGCAACAAACACACTATTCAAAATTTTTGGACTTGTGTAAAGTCCAATTTGAGAAATGGACTAAAAAACAGTCCAAAAATTTTGAATATACTAAAAATGTTGTTTTTTGAACTAGATTTGCCAACTCAAAACAAAAGATTTGATGATTAAGTACTAAGAACATCAATGCATAACCAAATCTCTTATAAAGGTGGTCTACATAAACATCTTCATAACTTCACAAAAATCTCTTACAAAGGTGGTCTACATAAACATCTTCATAACTTCTTGTGAATTGAACTACTATCACCTAAGAACATCAATAGATGACCAATAATAGATGACCAATTCTCTTAGAAAGTTGGTGTAAATAAACACCTTTATGTATAAGTGGTGTGCACACACCTTTATGACCATTTCTTTTAGAAACGTGGTGTACATAAACCCCTTACAAAGGTAGTGTAGATAAATCCTTTTATGTGTAAGTGGTGTACATATACACCTCACTTGGTATTAAAAAACACCCTTAACTATAAAAATACATTTGACATAAAGTTTAAAATACACCATTAAGTATAAAATGGACCTTATAAACAATCTTTATACACAATAATGAGAGTAAAGAAATAAAAAAAGTAGTAAACTTTTTATTAGATATTCGCTTTACATAGAAGTTCAAAAATGTGATTACAAAGCCGTCAGCCATCATGTTACTTAGTACCAATGTCCTCAATGCCAGGCCCTTGACTACCAGGGTCTTGACTAATAGGCTGCTCTAAGACTGGAGTCTTAGTAGCAAGGTCCTCAGTAGTTTGCTCTTCAGTTCCAAGCACCTAACTAGTAGGCTGCTCTAGAGTCTCATGACCAAGTTCTTGGTGTGTAGGGACCTGGCTACTAGGTTCCTGACTAGTAGGCTGCTCTAGAGTCTGTAAGGTCATGGTTGAAGAAACATCTATGCCTCCTGGTAACTCCTCCTAGTCATGCTTTGCCTCGTCCATACCTTCTTTGAGTAAGGCTTCCTTGCTTGATCCACTTGCATGTCCTTCACCCAAGATCAAGAGTGCCTTCCTCACTTTTAATTTCAAGGGAAGTGCTTCCACCTCTTTAGCCTTACCTTTTCCTGTGACGTGCTGTACTACTACTTCTTGCTGCCACGAGCCTTCCCGTATGATGAGTGGAACCTCCTTGACTCTAGTTGACAATTGATCACCCTTATTCTTTGTGCGGATTTCTTCTTGCTGTAAGTCATTGGATGTAGAGCTTTCATCCTCATCATCACCTGAGCTAGAATCATCACCCTCAGACTCACTACCCTCGTCTTCGACATTTTTCTCACTACCCTCTTCTTTGACATTTTCCTCTTCCAAGAAGGTAGTGCAACTGTAATATGTGTCAAAGAACTCAATTTGATGGGGGGTATCAATGACATTTAAATTTCTAACTTTGTGTAGCAATTTCTCAATAACAAAACCCATTCGATACAATGCTACGTCCCACCCATCATTCAGTAAATTCTTTGTCATCTCTAGTATCACATCAGGATCCATCGGCTTTTTGTAATCCACCATTGCTACATCAAGCTTAACCTTATTGTCCTCAAAGTAATGAAGCTCGAGAGTCCTTAAAGGAATTTGGATTAGATTGCCACCACCCCTGGGGATAAGAAGCACATCAAGAAAGGCTACAAGACTTGAATGGTAGTGCCTTCCAAGACAGCATATGATTACGTAGGACTATACCAAGGTATACTTTTGAAAGTAAATACCCAAATGCAGATGTTAAACTCGCATACAAGGCATCCCTTTGTGATTCTGTCACGAACAGGACCAACGTTGATCTTTTCTTATCTGCCATAGGATCTTCTATGATAAACCACACAAGTTCAACTTTCTTGTTTTCCTCGTATCTTCATACAATTTGCATGCAAATGTCTTATCTAGCTTTCTTTGATTTGTGAACAACGAAGCTCGATCAATAAGCATTGTGGCCACGCTGAATTGTAAAAATCCCCAAATGTACCCCTCATCCTCTGGAGGATGTAAGTCTGCCACACTTATAAAAAAGTCTTCGAGACTTGTATCTTCTTCTTGCGGATCCTCCTCTTCATCGCTATCCAATTTTTTGCCTTGTTTTAAATAACCTGCACTTGAACAATCTACACGTGGAGTAGGAGTTATTTTTGCTCTCTTTCTGGGAATAGCTGTAGAACTTGAATCTGCTCCACGATCACTCCTTCTTGTTCCTATAGTTGCAGCAGTCGATGGTGTAGGTACAGTTGGATATACTGTAGTTACTGCCGTAGATATTGTAGTTACTCTTGCCGGAGTTACCATAGTTATCGCCACAGATATTGGCGGTACTTGAGGGTTACATGTTATAGATGGCGTACTTACTACTGCACTTACTACTATTGAAGGTACAACACCACCACTTGGAAATGCATCCCACATTTTCTTCAATGCTTCTAAGGCACTAAGTAATTCTTGGGATCCCTCAATTGAATCTGGTAAGGGCTTCAAGAAGTGCTTGTGAGTAACTCATAACTTGTAAACCACCTCGTCATTCTTTCCTTTGCACACAACTTCTATCAAATTATTTCCTTTAATGTTGATGTTTGAGACCATGCCACCATTTCTTACTGCCTCTGGAGAATATTTCACGCTTGATACATTCTCTGCACTGATCACCAAAAAATACTTTGATTTGCGCTCCATAAAATACCAAGCATGTTCAAGGTATTTGAAAGACACCTTGGAACCAAAACTGGAAGCCATAGTTTTCTGAAAAATAATTAAAAATAAAAAATGAGAATTACAATGATTTTCAAACTCAAAATATTAAATAAATTTCTAATTAAATAGTATTTTAAGATTTATTTATTTTTAATTTTTAAAATAAAATAAAATAATTTATTTTTTGGTCTTTTTTTTAATTATTTTATTTTAATTAATTAATTTATTTTTATATTTAAAATTTAATTTAATTTTTTAAAATTTTTTTAAGTTTTACTTATTTTAACTTTTTTTATTTTTTAAAAATGACTAACCGGATGGTTGTCATTCTGGATGTAGGAGCAAAAGTCTCCTCATAGTCTATGCCCTTTTTCTGAGCATATCCTTTTGCGACCAGCCTTGCCTTGTACCTGTCAATGGTGCCATCGGGCTTTCTTTTAACTTTGAAAACCCACTGTGTACCTATGGCATGTTTACCTAGACAACTTCCCATGTCTGATTTTTCTCAATGGACTGCAACTTATCATGCATGGCATTCATCCAATGCACATTATCCTATGCCTCTTCAAATGTCTGAGGTTCCTCCTCATCAAGAAGAGTACCTGCATAAGCTGATTCAACTGAAAGAGCACCTCCCCCATGCCTTACTGCACTCCAAGTTCTGCCAAGTAATGGAGCATCAATTTTACTCTCCCTGAGAGTCTGTAACAGCCAATTTGGGACTGTTTTTGCTGCATGCTACAATTTCTTGCTAAACAACCTCTTCCACGGCTTGTGGAGGTGGTATGGCATCCTGTGGTTGAATCAGAGCATGTGGAGGTATCTAAAAATTCTGATTTTCATCAGATATATTAGCAAGGGAACCCAAGGCAATGGGTAGTAACCCCTCAAAGACATCACCAGAAGAAGGCATATCAAATTCAGCTTGAGTGTGAGCTGAATTTTTTGAAAATATTACATCTCTACTAACAATGATCTTGTGTGACAGGATTGTAGAGACGATACCCCTTGCTCTCTGCACTGTACCCAACAAAAATGCATTTGATTGCCTTATCAGACTTACCCGAAATAATCTCTTCTTTCTTCCATCGTAGTCCATCTCCCTTTCTTTATCATCTCCCCACCCATGGATGTCCTTGGCATTGTTGAAGACGTGGAGTTCGGAATTAACAGTCTCAAAGAATGGATTGCTGACCAAGGAGCACAGAGAGAGGCCAGAATTCAACAAGGTTCTCCTTTGACACACATGGAGAGAGAGGAATTTGATGCACAAAGGCACGCAGAGAGGGAGGAGACTCTCAAGATAGCAGAGAGTGAAAGACTTTTAAGTATGATAAAAGCATTACAAGATCTCTTAGACTTCTTAAGTAACCTTTGTTATCGTAGCTCTCATCATGGGTGATTTGATGCGGATGCTGAGAGAACAATAAGAGCCTCTCAGAGAAATTATAAAGAAACAATTTGTGATTGCTTAAATTTCTTCTTTGCATGTAATTATGTTGAGGATACAGCTGTGGAGGCAGTGAAAGATTGGGTTATTGAGAAGATAAGAGAGACCAACGATGAGATCTTCTAGACTTTGGGTGATTAAGAAGATAAGAGAGATTGTATTAAGGCATTTTTTGACACCATATGGCTTTGAGTTATATGATCTACTTCTTGTACAAATGTGATGTGCTCTTTTTGAAATGTACTCTAGTTTTAATAACATGTCATGCCATTTTTTTCTAATTTGATTTTTTAAAATCTTACTTTTTGTCTCTTTTAACAATGTGATGTCCTCTATTTTTAATGTACTCTAGTTTTAATAACATCTCACGTCATTTTTTCTAATTTGATTTTTTAAAATCTTCCTTTTTGACTCAATGTTTTGTTTTATAAGAGCCTCTTTTTTTTAAATGTTTTATCCAAAATTATCTCACAAAATGAATTTGGACAGTGCACAAGTCCAAAATTAATGAAATAGGTGTTTATAATGTTTTTTAGGGAGCCAATGGATGAGACGATGGAGAGGCCAAAGACCATGTACATTGCCACTACTCATATTACAGCCCCCCCAACAAGATGAGAATACTCTACTATGAAAATATTGAGGCCTTTGTCGACATCTAGGGGGAACCCATATAGCACAGTGATAAAGAGGGCCTTTGTGATCATGTAATCCAAGGTGGTTACAAGCAGATATGGGGGGAATCGATAGTTTGAACAAAGGGTGTCCACTAGATATAGCATTTCCACTCTAGGTGAGTGGAATGCAATCACCTAATACAAGAAGGTAGATAACATTGGGATCATGTTGCATTGAGGGGTGGTAGTAGGAATGGTGAAGATGAGTGGGTCAGTAGTTGAGCGGATGAGTAGGGGAGCAGATGAGTCATGAGACTTGGAGGAGCATGGAGCAAAGTAGAGCAAGAGTAGAAGAGAGCTGGAGGAGGGTGTGTGGAGCAAAGTAGTAGAGCATGTAGAGCAAAGTAGCATAGAAGGGGAGAATGACAACAACGTAGTAAAATGACAAATGCCATGGATCTTATATATTATAAAGTTTGAGCCACCATGGTGGTTGGAGGCTCAGAGGCCCGGGGTTCCATCCATATTAATTGCAGGCCATCGTGGTGACAATGATAATTTATTACAATGTGGTCGGTAATCATGAAGCAGATTCTCGATGGTGGTAATTGGCAGGTGAGTAGGCCATTGCGGTGGCTAGTAATTAACTACCAACCCAGTGGAATCTTAGCCACGACAGACGTGGATGATAAGAGCCACCACCACCGAGTAATAATTACCACAAAAGTAAATCATGAATCCTAATCATATGTAATCACTCATTATCATGCACTCTAGTACTAAACTGAGCATGCAATCTCATGTTGAGAGTTCACGCTCAACATCATGTGATCATGTGTGCATATCACCATCATGTGATCATATGTGCATAGCACTAACCTTATAGAGTGCTATAAAGGAAAGGGTTAGATCCCCTAACCCTAACCCTAACCCTAAATGGGTTTGTATATATTCTATTTTTTCAACTAAATCTAGTGTACAGTTAGTCATTTGTGGTGTGCCCTCTCTCCTCATCTCCACTCTTCTCCTCTCCCCTCTTCATATTCTGTCATGGTATCAGAGCTCCCTTGCCTTCCGCTGAGGCATTGCAATTCTTGAGAGTGTGAGAGAGATTGTGAGATTGAGAGTTCTCTTGAGTATTCTCCATGAGAGTCCACTTCTGGTGAGAGATCTTCATCCATCCATTTGAGAGAAAATTCTGTCCATCGGA
The DNA here is from genome assembly GCF_047967505.1 of Dipteris shenzhenensis. Lineage (NCBI taxonomy): Eukaryota > Viridiplantae > Streptophyta > Polypodiopsida > Gleicheniales > Dipteridaceae > Dipteris > Dipteris shenzhenensis. The sequence goes on along the minus strand of NC_141600.1, from coordinate 52,579,388 downwards.
AGAAGATTTCCGTCATTTGTTCTTGAGAGATTTCTGTCATTTGAGAGAGTTTATTTGAGTGTTTCTTGAGTTGAGAGAGAGAGAGAGATTCTTCATTGAGAAAGATTTGAGAGAAAAGAGAGATCTATTCTTCTTATTGTGAGAGTTTCACTCTTGAGAATTGTTTTCTCTTAATCCGAGAGAGAGAGATTTCTGTTATAGATATTTGTCCATTTGATATCATTGTGAGAGAGTCTGTGATATCCTAGCTGGATCCTACAAGCTTCAACAACCTAGCAACTATGCAATTTTAGCTCAGCTGAAACCTGCAAGCCAAGTCTCTAAAGAGCTTGGACCTAAGGCGACTACACAACCTAAGGTGAGCTCGAATGACCAAAGGAGACCTAGTGCTCATGGCCTCAACTCATGGCAACATAGCTCCACAACGGCATCTACTACTGCAACTTCGCCTCAATCTCTTTCCTAGATGGACCATCGTCGTCTGTAGGGTGGTGGAGAATAGAATGCACTGCTTGGAGCAGTGTGAGGTGTTTGCCTGTTAGGCATAAGTTAAAAAAAAAATAGAAGCAACGGTCTAAGTGATCTAGACATTGCAACTGGAAAATTACTACAGCATCGACCGCTGCTAATCAGGACTATACTCAGCGCGACAACCACTGATTGGAACAAAAGAAAAGGTGAGAGGAGTCGTGAGGACGGGAGCCCATTGGCTCAGCACCGAACTACCTTCAGCAGCTCCTTCGAGGGGCGCACCTACCTACGATCTCCATTCGAGATCTCCTGAGCATGCGATTTGTGCTTCCACAACAGCTTGGTAGTATATCTCCAGCCTCCGAAGGCTCCTCGACGACCAGCGCCAATCCTACAGTGCACTGCTACAATGCTAGTCCACAACGCCTCCAACGCCCTCTCCAACGAAGCGGACAACTCCTCTATAGCCCACCCGATGCGCATCGGCCGACCAACATCAACGGAGCCAGCCATCGGTGCGACGTTTGAGTGCTGGAGCCTCCAGCTGCCCCATTTCGGATGCGAGCCTCTACTCGACAGCCTCCACATTCTGCAGCCGAGCGTGCAAAACTCAGACACCTGCTGCTCGAGGGCGTCAACCAGTAATGAAGAAGACGATGGAATCCCGAAGATTCTATCAGAATCTTCCAAAGATTTTGGTGCCCAGCAGTCAGACACATGGCAGATAGGATAGAACCAGGGTCCGATGAAGATGACCTTGGGTTAACTGGTTGACCATAGTTGGACACGTGGCACCTTATCTCTAAGTGCCATGTCATCTTATTTGACATGTCAGTAGCCTCGTGAGGCTGCCACATCACCGACTACCACGTCACTTGTGCCACATCAGCAATCCACATCATCAGTGACACATCATCAAGCCACATCATCAAGCCACATCATCAAGCCACATCATCACTACCACGTCACCTCTGCCATCTCAGTAGTGCCACATCAACAGTGTCACCTTAGCAGTGCCACCTCAGCAGTCCAGTCAGCACTGACCTCTGCAGGCACACACAGTGCTTCACAGTCACTTCATGTGACCAATCCTACCACCTCAGCACAGAGCTTCACTGGCACACCTCTTGCTAGGCATAGTGCCACATCATCACTGCATGTGACTCATAGGGACACATCATCATTGAGCACATTTGCACTTCTTTTGCCCCTCCACCTAGATCAAGTCATATCTCTTGATCCAGGAAGAATTTGAGGGCGCTCCAAAAAGGAAAGTCGCTCATTTTTTGTGCTCTACGCACTCGTTACATCATGTGCACATTTCGGTGCACGTTACACTCACATTTGAGCCTCGTCAGCAAAACCACTTCCTTCATGCACATTTGCCTCTACATCGACGCATCTGACCCAACACTTAAAAAGAACAAAAGAAAAGAAATTATTTGCTATTCTTGACAAAATATGAAGAGGGGAGAGGAGAAGAGTGGAGATGAGGAGAGAGGGCACAGCTAGAGAGCACACCACAAATGACTAACTGTACACTAGATTTAGTTGAAAAAATAGAATATATACAAACCCTTTTAGGGTTAGGGTTAGGGGATCTAACCCTTTCCTTTATAGCACTCTATAAGGTTAGTGCTATGCACATATGATCACATGATGGTGCTATGCACACATGATAACATGATGTTGAGCGTGAACTCTCAACACCTTCCCTCAAGATCAACATCATGAAGTAGGCCTTCCCTCAAGATGATGATTCTGGGGAATCGAAGAAGGACTGAGCATTACATTCCATCACACCCCTTTAATGGGAATGTCCTTCCTCTGCATCAAACCAAGAGCTAGTCGGTGTTTCTCGAATAGCTCTTTACCGAGTGGTTTGGTAAAGATGTCTGCAACATTTTCTTTGCTATCACAATGCTGTAGTGTGATGTCACCAAGTAACACTCTTTCTTTGATGAAGTGCTCTCTGACATCAATGTGCTTTGTCCTGGAGTGATATACTGGATTTTTGGCCAATGCTTGAGCCGATTGATTATCACAGTATATTGTTGTTGGCTTTGACTCATCAAAGTAATCTGTTTCTGACAATAGTCTTATGAGCCATATAGCCTCACATGCACCTGTAGTGAGTGCTCTATATTTTGCTTCAGTCGAAGACAAAGAAACAGTTGGTTGTTTGTTTGACAACCATGATATAGCACCTTGACCAAGCAAAAAGGCATATCCCTGTGTCGATTTCCTGGTCTCATGATCTCCAGCATAGTCACTGTCACAGTATCCATGCAACCGTGGATGACTTCCTCTGTATTCTATCCCAAACTGTCTTGTACCTCTGATGTATCTCAAGACTCTTTTGGCTGCATTCCAGTGAGACTGTTTTGGATTTGCCATAAACTGTGCTAGTGAGCTTACTGCATAACAAATATCTGGCCGTGTGATTGTTAGATATATAAGAGATCCAATGAGTTGCCTATAGTATCTATCATTGACTGTAGGCTTTTCTGAATCTTTAGTAAGTTTCAAACTCTGTTCCATGGGAGTGGCTGCAATCTTGCAATCTCCATATGAAACTTCTTCAGGAGACTGTCAACATACTTGAGCTGACTCATGAATGTGCTATCGAAATCTCTCCAGAACTCAATTCCAAGACAATAGTGCATAAGTCCAAGATCTTTCATGTCGAACTCTGCAGATAAGTCTTGTTTTAATTTTTTGATGAAGCTATCCTTGCTTCCTGTCACAATCAGATCATCTACATACAAAAGTGCAATAGTAATGTCATCCCCTTGAACTTTGTAGTAGAGAGTATGATCTGCATTGGACTTCATGTATCCCAGATCAGCAAAATACTTGTCAATTCTGCTGTACCAACTTCTGGGTGCTTGCTTTAAGCCATAGAGGCTTTTCTTGAGATGGCAAACCTTGTTCTCCTTTCCTGGTTCAACATAACCGACTGGTTGTTGCATGTAGACTTCCTCGTCTAGATAACCATTGAGAAATGCATTCTTGACATCGAGCTGATACAAATTCCATTTACTGAGTGTCGCTAGTGATATCAAGAACCGTATGGAATCCATCTTTGCTACTGGAGCATAAGTCTCATCATAATCTTGGCCATATTGTTGTACAAATCCTTTTGCAACTAATCTGGCTTTGTATCTCTGAATACTACAATCTAGATTGTACTTCACTTTGTATACCCATTTGTTGGCTATGGCCTTCTTTCCTGGTGGAAGGTCGCATAATTCCCAAGTGTTATTTTTATACAAAGCATCCATTTCTTCATTCATAGCAGTTTGCCATTTTGGCTTGTCTACTGCGTCTTCGAAGTACACTGGCTCTTCTGTAGCCATGATGGTAGTCATAAGAGCGTAGTTGGTAGTTTCCACCTGAATTGCTTTGCCTTTCTGAGCATATGTCAATCTGGCTGGTGGTCTGCTTTCCCTAGTAGACCGTCCGAGCTGCTGTGGTGCTGCTTGGGGTGTTGCTGGCAATTCTTGCTCTTCTTCATCAACCTGTTCTGTAGATGACTGTGAAGTTGATGCTTCTATCTCCTGTGTAGGTGAGGTTTTCCATTCTGATTCCTCATCGAAGATTACATCTCTGGAGATAATGACTTTACGGTTGGTGGGATCATACAATTTGTATGCTTTGCTTTCTTCACTGTAGCCAACCATGATGCATTTGCGTGACTTCGCATAAAATTTCCTGCGATGATCATCATGTATGTGGGCATATGCTATGCAACCAAATATGCGGAGATGCCCAATGCGTGGCTTGTGTCTAGTGAATGCTTCATAAGGAGTCATACCTTGTATCGGTTTGGTAGGAAGCCGATTAAGCAAGTAGTTAGCTGTAGCTATTGCTTCTGTGCAATACTGATTCGAAAGATGCTTTTCACTAAGCATTGCTCTAGCACTGTCTGCTAAAGTCCCATTCTTCCTTTCAGCTCTTGCATTTTGCTGAGGAGTATCTGCACATGTGAATTGTCTTCGAATGCCGTGATTTTTGCAAAAGTTCATGAATGCTGAAGACATGTATTCACCTCCTCTGTCTGATCTCATGACCTTGATCTTTCTGCCTGTTTGGTTTTCTACCATGGCTTTGAATTCTTGAAATCTGGCAAACACTTCAGATTTCTCTTTCATAAAGTAGACCCAACAATATCTGCTGTAGTCATCGATGAAGGTCAAGTAATAAAGTGAACCATTGATGCTGCGGGTCTGGGCATAACCCCATACATCTGTATGAATCAAATCAAGAATACCTCGTGCATGAGAGGTACTTCTGACAAAGTTGGTTCGCTTTTGTTTGCCGAAGCAGCATGCTTCACAAACTTTTCCAAGAAATTGTAGCTTCGGAATCCCAATTGCCATATTCTGATTCCTGAGATCTAACAAGTACTTGAAGTTGACATGACCATATCTCTTGTGCCATTTTGCAGATAGTGGCATCTGTTGCATTTGAGCTGACATGGCATGCTTATCTGGTACTGTAGCTAGCATCCTATATAAGCATCCTTCCTTGACACCTTTTGCTACTAGCTGACCTCTTTTGGATTTGTCTCTGATAGTGCATTCATCACCATCGAAGATGAATTTGTAATTGTGTTCCGTCATTTGACCTACTGACAAAAGGTTCTTGCTGAGCTTCGAAACATAGAGCACATCTTTGACTAATCCTTTTGTACCAGTGAAATTGTTCATAGGGATAACACCTGTCCCTTGAATCGGATTCGGTGTATTGTCTGCTGTGTAGATGACATTCTTTTGACCTTCTAATGGCTTCATTTCTGTGAACCATTCTTGATGATTTGTCATATGAGATGATGCACCGCTGTCGATGTACCAAGGATCCTGTTCCACTTGGTCGACTTGATAGTTGAAATCCTCTTTGGGATTGAAATCGGTGTTTAGGTGCATTGTATCAGTCTGATGCAATTCCTCACTTGCAAGAAACATATTTCCATGTTCATTTGCAAAATGACTGTGACTAGAATGTCCACCATGATGATTTCCTCTTCCTCCGAGAATTCCCTCGATTACTGCTGGATTGACCGCCTTGGTCGTATTGCTTCTTGTGGCAATCTCTTTCATAGTGTCCAAAGTTGTGACAGTAGTTGCACTAGATGTTTGACACATTGGTGGATGCATTCCCTCGTCCTTGGAATCTTCCTTGGTTGGAATGATTTCCTCTTTGCTGATTTTGATGTTGCTGAGGATGATGCTGATGCTGATGCTGATTCTGACTTTGATTTTGTTAATGATGACCAATTTTCTGATATGATCTACCTCTATTTCTGCCTTTGCCTCTGCTTTTGTCTGAAGCTGTGAATGCCTGATCATTAGAATGACCTTTACGTGCTTGAATGGCCTGAGTCCTGAGTTCTTCACCAAGTAGAACTGACTGAAGTTCTTCCAGTGTTGGAATTTGCTGTTGGATGGCAATACTCTAGACTAGATTCTCATATCCTTCTCCTAGTCCATTCAGGATTACTTGAACCATTTCTGCGGGATTCATAGTCTCTCCTGCTACTAGAAGTTGATTGTTGTAGTCTTTGATGCAGAGTACATAAGCATGACCGGTTTCATTGCTGTTGCGGAAACTCTGGTTGATCTGGTTTCTCAGGGTGAGAATCCTGGATGTGTTCTTGGACTCGTAGAGAGCTGTGAACATATCCCATGCTTCTTTTGATGTCTTGACTGTGTTGAGTTGTCCTAGCATGACATCTTGCACATTCTGCTTGATCAGGTGATAGGCATACTTGTCTTTCTTATCCCATTTTGCTTGAGCTCGGGCAATGGCAGGATCTGCTACTGGTGCAGAAACTGTTTGTGTAGATGTAGATCCCGATGTAGATCCCGTTGCTGGTGCTGTGACAACAGATGGAGTAGAGCTATTGGTGGTTGGATCGGCCAATGGTCTAGGTATAGATCCATCGACATACTCCCATTTGTCCTGAAGCACAAGAATGGTCTCCATTCGGTATTTCCATGTACCATAATTGGAGTTGTCTAACTTAGCAGATGCCTCCAGATTGAGGTTGCTAGTCGACATGGTGCAAACAATGTACTCAAAAAATGTCCTGAAAAAACTCTGTATGAATCAACTACAAATACACTGAAGATGCCAAGTGAAATCTCTGTACCGTCGGTGAAGATAGAACTGCAGAGTATATAAAATCTGATCTGTGTTACAAGGCTTGTGGCAATGATGCCGGGAATAGCCAAGAGGCTTTACAAGGCTGAAAAATGATGTGCACGATGCCGTGAGATAGCCAAATAGGCTTTACAATGGTGGCATGTGTGTGTGAAATGAAATGATATCTGCCCACTGAATCAATGTGCAATGCCTCTAAACTCTGAAGCCTACTCACTGAACTCATGAACGTAAGGTTTCAGGTGATGTAATGATGTGAAATCGGATGTGAGCGTATGGACTGAGTAGGTACTAGTCGAGAATTTCGGGCATGGCTTAGATTGGCAACTTGGGGAAATTCAAAGCGTCCCCTCTATGGCGATCTAGTCTACTCTGATCTAGATCTAAACCAATCATCGATCGATGAAAGAGCAGCAAATAATTCCTTTTCTTTTGTTTTTTTTAAGTGCTGGGTCAGATGCGTCGATGTAGAGGCAAATGTGCATGAAGGAAGTGGTTTTGTCGGCGAGGCTCAAATGTGAGTGTAACTTGCGCCGAAATATGCGCGTGATGTGACAAGCACGTAGAGCACGAAAAACCGAGCGACTTTCCTTTTTGGAGCACCCTCAAATTCTTCCTGTATCAAGAGATACGACTTGATCTAGGTGGAGGGGCAAAAGGAGTGCAAATGGTGCTCAATGATGATGTGTCACTGTGAGTCACATGCAGTGATGATGTGGCATTGTGCTTAGCAAGAGCTGTGCCAGTGAAGCTATGTGCTGAGGTGGCAGGAGTGTGCACATGCAGTGTGTGCACAGTGTGCCTGGCAAGAGACTGTGGCTGCAGGGGTCAGTGCTGAGGTGGCACTGCTGATGTGGTAGAGATGATGTGGCAGTGATGATGTGGCCTGGTTATGTGGCCTGGTGATGTGGCCTGATGACGTGATCTGGTGACATGGCCTGATGATGTGGCCTGATGATGTGTCACTGATGATGTGTCAGGTGATGTGGCAGTTGGAGATGACGTGGTTGATGATGTGGTTGATGACATGTCAACTGCGCTGGCAGGGGTGATGTGGCAACCTCAAGGGGCTGCTGATGTGTCAGATAAGGTGACGTGGCAAAAGCAAGAGGTTGCTGATGTGGCAAGTCGAGCGAGGCGATGATGTGGCAAATAAGCGCGCTTGTTGACATGGCAGATAATCTGCCACATGTCAAATCGTTGACCACTCCTGAGTTGAGTGCTTACCCTCGGATAGGGTTGCCACATGTCGTAAATGGGTGTGTGCCTTATCCTCCACGTGTCAGGGCGTGGGTAGCCAGAATCTTATGAGATTCGACGGAATGTCAGAGATTTTGTTGCAGAAGAAGCTAGAGGTCTATGCGCTGCGAGTCTTCACAGTCGTTACCTCATCTGCGAGGTGTTTGCTGTAGAGGTCAGAGTCGCTGAAGATGCTGTGGAGGAGCCAGGTCAATGGAGAAGCTTTGGGCTCTGGGCACTGGAGAGGCCGTATGCCTTGGAGGTCTGCTGCTAGTGGGTGCACCTCGTATGGAGTTTTTGGCTTAGAAGTCCGTCGAACGAGTTGGTCGTCATATGCAGGTTGCTGTTCGGTGGTTGCCTTGGAGCTTAGTTGCTGGTGGAGCAGCCCGTGAAGCTGCTAGATGGCGAAGCTGGCATACTGTAGAGGCTTGGAGCCCATAGTCGACTTGGAGGTCAGCAGGAGGTCGCTCTGTCATAGATTTCGTCGATTGTGGCGTTGGCTGCTAGGTGCACAGTCGATGCTTGTAGAAGGCTGTGGTTGTTGAAGGTGTCCAGCCGATAGAAGCTGTGTTTGGGTCGGACAGCCTGCAGGAGTGAGGTGGCTGCTGGACCGAGAGCTTGGAGGCAGTTCATTTGGTTCTGCTAGTCATCTGCTATAGCCTAGAGCTATTCGTTGAGGCTAGCTTTTGGAGCTACATAGCTATGTAGATGAAAGAGCTATGCTCAGCCGTTGCCATTGCTATGCAGATTTGTGTGGGTCACAATTTCCTAAAACGAGCCATCTTGTGGCTCCTTCAATCAAGGCAATCGTTTAAGCCTTGATGTTGAATTGAAAAAAAAAGGCTCTGTCTCTCTCAAGCATAAAAGCACTCATACAAAGGAACCTTTCTCTCTCACTCAATGGCTCTCAAAGAAGAGAAACTTTCTCTCTTTTTCACAATGGATTCTGTCTTTCAATGATGAACAAGAGGAACACACTCTCTCTCACAAACAATGAATCTCTCAATGAAACAATGAATCAAATGGAAGGAGATTAATGGAAATCTCTCATGGACGGAAATTCCTCTCAGATGGACGGAAATTTCTCTATCACTCAATGGAAATGAAAGAACACTCAATCTCTCTCGATCTCTCTCACAATGATCTCGAGCCTCAGCGGAAGGCAAGGGAGCTCTGATACCATGACAAAATATGAAGAGGGGAGAGGAGAAGAGTGGAGATGAGGAGAGAGGGCACAGCTAGAGAGCACACCACAAATGACTAACTGTACACTAGATTTAGTTGAAAAAATAGAATATATACAAACCCTTTTAGGGTTAGGGTTAGGGGATATGATCACGTGATGGTGCTATGCACACATGATCACATGATGTTGAGCGTGAACTCTCAACAATTCTTTCATCGATCGATGGTTGGTTTAGATCTAGATCAGACTAGATCACCATAGAGGGGATGCTTTGAATTTCCCCAAGTTGCCAATCTAATCCATGCCTGAAATTCCCGACTAGTACTTACTTGGAGTCAGTCCATATGCTCACATATGGTTTCACATCATTACATTACCTAAAATGTTACGTTCATCACTTCAGTGAGCAGACTTCAGAGTTCAGAGGCATTGCAGATTGTTTCAGTCGGCAGATAGCATTTGATTTCACACACACATGCCACCATTGTAAAGCCTATTTGGCTATCTCACGGCATCGTGCACATCGATTCAGCCTTGTAGAGCCTCTTGGCTATTCCTGGCATCATTGCCACAAGCCTTGTAATATAGATCAGATTTTATATACTACAGTTCTATCTTCACTGACGGTTCAGAGATTTCACTTGGCATATTCAGTGTATTTGCAGTTGATTCATACAGAGATCTTCACGACACTTTTGAGTACATTTCTTGCACCATGTTGACTAGCAACCTCAATCTGGAGGCATCTGCTAAGTTAGACAACTCCAATTACGGTACATGGAAATACCGAATGGAGACCATTCTTGCGCTTTAGGACAAATGGGAGTATGTCGATGGGTCTACACCTAGACCAATGGCCGATCCAGCCACTAGTAGCTCTACTCCATCTATTGTCACAGCACCAGCAACAGAATCTACATCAGGATCTACATCTACACAAATAGTTTTCACACCAGTAGCAGATCCTGCCATTGCCCAAGCTCAAGCAGAATGGGATAAGAAAGACAAGTATGCCTATCACTTGATCAAGCAGAATGTGCAAGATGTCATGCTAGGACAACTCAACATAGTCAAGACATCAAAAGAAGCATGGGATATGTTTGTAGCTCTCTATGAGTCCAAGAACACATCCAGGATTCTCACCCTGAGAAACCAGATTCAACCAAAGTTTCCGCAACAGTAGTGAAACCGGTCATGCTTATGTACTCTCCATCAAAGACTACAACAATCAACTTGTAGCAGTAGGAAAGACTATGAACCTCGTAGAAATGGTTCAAGTAATCTTGAATGGACTAGGAGATGGATATGAGAATCTAGTTCAGAGTATTGCCATCCAACGGCAAATTCTGACACTGGAAGAACTTCAGTCAGTCCTACTTGGTGAAGAACTCAGGACTCAGGCCATTCAAGCACGTAAAGGTCATTCTAATGATCAGGAATTCTCAACTTTACACAGAAGCAGAGGCAAAGGCAAAGACAGAGGTAGATCATATAAAAAAAGTGGTCATCATCAATAAAATCAGAGTCAGAATTAGCATTAGCATCAGCATCATCCTCAGCAACATCAAAATCAGCAAAGAGGAAATCATTACAATCGAGGAAGATTCCAAGGATGAGGGAATGCATCCACCAATGTGTCAAACATTCAATGCAACTACTGTCACAAGTTTGGACACTATGAAAGAGATTGTCGCAAGAAGCAATACGACCAAGGCAGTCAATCCAGCAGTAATCGAGGGAATTCCCGAGGAAGAGGAAATCATCGTGGTGGACATTCTAGTCACAGTCATTTTGCAAATGAACATGGAAATATGTTTCTTGCAAGCGAGGAATTGCATCAGACTGATACAATGCACCTAGACACACTGATTTCAATCCTAAAGAGGATTATTGTTATCAAGTCGACCAAGTGAAATAGGATCCTTGGTACATCAACAACGGTGCATCATCTCATATGACAAATCATCAGGAATGGTTCACAGAGATGAAACCATTAGAAGGTCAGAAGAATGTCATCTACACAGCAGACAATACACCGAATCCAGTTCAAGGGACATGTGTTATCCCTATGAACAATTTCATTGGTACAAAAGGATTAGTCAAAGATGTGCTCTATGTTCCGAAGCTCAGCAAGAACCTTTTGTCAGTAGGTCAAATGACGGAACACAACTACAAAGTCATCTTCGACGGTGATGAATGCACTATCAGAGACAAATCCAAAAGATGTTAGCTAGTAGCAAAAGGTGTCAAAGAAGGATGCTTATATAGAATGCTAGCTACAGTACCAGATAAGCATGCCATGGCAGCTCAAATGCAACAGATGCCACTATCTGCAAAATGGCACAAGAGATATGGTCATGTCAACTTCAAGTACTTGTTAGACCTCAGGAATCAGAATACGGCAATTGGGATTTCGAAGCTACAGTTTCTTGGAAAGGTTTGCGAAGCATGCTGCTTCGGCAAACAAAAGCGAACCAACTTTGTCAGAAGTACCTCTCATGCATGAGGTATTCTTGATTTGATACATACAGATGTATGGGGTTATGCCCAGACCCACAGCATCAATGGTTCACTTTATTGCTTGACCTTCATCAATGACTACAACAGATATTGTTGGGTCTACACTCTGAAAGAGAAATCTGAAGTGTTTTCCAAATTTCAAGAATTCAAAGCCATGGTAGAAAACCAAACAGGCAGAAAGATCAAGGTCATGAGATCAAACAGAGGAGGTAAATACATGTCTTTAGCATTCATGAATTTTTGCAAAAATCATGGCATACGAAGACAATTCACATGTGCAGATACTCCTCAGCAGAATGCAAGTGCTGAAAGGAAGAATGGGAATGACTCAGCATGTGCTGAGCTACCTTGTAGTAGGAGCAAGTGATGAATTCCACCTTAGGCTTAAATGGGAGAATCCAAAAACCATGGTGCTAGCATAAGAGATGGCTCAGAAGTTTGATAAAGTTCAGTCTGCTGACCCCGCTTCACTGACCCCGCTTCAAAGAAGACGGTTGTCCCTCTGCAACCCCCTCAATTCTTGCAACAACAACCTAGGGGGTCCAACTCAGGGGCATACACCCACCCCCCATCAGGGATGTATCCACTGCCTCCACCTCAACAGGATTATAGAGACAGTAACACTTTGCCTCTTCAATGTAGCCCAAGAGAATACACTTTCGGCTCTTCGGTTCCCATTTGGTCCTGTTAGCATTAGGGACATGCACAAAATAGTCACATCCAACAACTCTGAAATGTGCAGCTGAAGGTTTCTTACTAGAAAAGGCCTGGAGTGGAGTCATCCCGCTGTTCACAGCCTTCGTGTAGGTACGATTCAGAATGTAAACTGCCGTGTTACATGTTTCAGCCCAGAAAGTCTTTGGCAAATCTTTCCCTTTCATCATACTCTTGCCCATTTTGCAGATGATGTGCATCTTGCGCTCTGCTACTCCATTTTGCTGTGATGTATGTGGCAGGGGTTTCTGCCTCTTGATCCCATGACTTTTGCAGTAACTTTCAAATTCACTTGATGTGACCTCACCACCGCTATTTGATCTCAACTTTTTCACCTTCCTCCCCGTTTCTTTCTTGACCATTACATGCCATTCTTTGAACTTACTAAAAGCCTCATCTTTAGTCTTCAGGAAGTATATCCATATCCTTCTACTGTAGTCATCGATCAGCATCATGAAGTAGTAGGAACCACCCAAAGCTTCTGTCTCCATCTTTCTGCAGAGGTCCATGTGAACGAGCTCTAGAGGAGCCTTTGCTCTACTGGCCTCTTTAGGAAAGGGCTACTAATGCTGCTTGCCCATCATGCAAGCTTCACATACATCAGGCAGATCTGTAATTTCTGGTAAGTCTGCAATCATTCCACTTTTATGCATCTCCTTTAAAGAACTAAGGTTGAGATGACCAAACCTCTCATGCCATAGCTTAGTGTTGCTCACATCGGCTCGAGCACTGAAAGCTGAGAGTTCGTAGATGTTGTTGCACCATGTACCTTTACCAATGACCTTCCCTTGAAGATCCAAAATCTGTGCGCCATTTTTATCGAATTGAACTTTGAGGTCCCAATCCGTGATCGCAGAAACGAACAACAAGTTCCTCTTGATATCTGGCACATAAAGAACATCGGACAACTGTTTTACAACTCCATCTGACTTGAGAGCAATTGTACCTTTTCCTTTTGCTAGACATTTTGCATCATTGTCGACTGCTACCAAGATGTCATTCACTATCGGATGTAGAGAGGTATACCAATCCTTATGACTGGTCATGTGGCGCGATGCACCACTGTCAATAATCCAAGGTTCTGCTAGACTCTCGCTAGTGATGGTGATGCCAATCGCAATCATCTGATCGCGCATATTCTTCACCCTGGTGATGAACTTCTCTGCCGTTTCAGACTCAAACAGTTTCTCGTTCACGAGTTGAGTCTCCAGATTCTAAATCCGCATCTGATTCGTGGTCTCATACTGATTTTTCAAGGCCGTCCATGCCTCCTCCATTGTGGTGACATCTTGAATGAATGCCATGACAGAATCACTTACACTGCAGACAATAGAACACAATGCATTTGCATTTCTTCTTGTCCACGCGAGAATCTCATCCGCAGTTAGTACTATTTGTTGTCCTACATTGGCTGGATTCGGTCTTGCAACCGGCTTCACATCCACCCCAATAGCAATATCCCAAAGCTCATATGCGCTGAGGATGGTCTTCATCTTGAACATCAAGAGTGGATAGTTAGTGCCATCCAACTTTCCACTTTCGCCGAACGGTGGGATTCACAGTCTTGCGGATTGGGCCATCTCTCACAATCTGCTCGCAAACAGAAACACACTACTAAATCTTCTTGCTAGAGCCCAAGCTCTGATACCATGTAAGGAAACAATACAACATTTGTGCTCAACAGATAATAGGATCTCATATGCAAGAGAGAAAATTAGATAGTATGGAGAATCAAAAAATTTGATTACTGTAAAACTGATACAATAGATGGCGCTGCCTCCCAGCCATGCGCTCCTGTGTGAGAAGCTTCGATGGCATGCTAGAAATAGTAGAGGACGGAGGCTGGATGCTAAGGAATCAGGGTTGCTATAGCCAGTGATGATTATGGGCTTCATGGGCTTGCTCTTATATAGCCACCAGTCGTAGTCGATTAGACCCAATTGGGAGACCAACCCAGTCGGCCCGAAACGGCCCGACTAGAGGTCAGTCCCAAAATAGGCCACCGACCACACGTTAGAACTGTGATGTAGAATAGAGCAACTAACCTATGGTCATTGTTCGGCCCAGAGCCATCCGAGATCATCTGGGGCTCCAAACGGGCCCCGCAACTTGAGAGTGGGCTGGGAAATGCTCCGTCTACCCTCAGTGCGGTCAGTCATGGGATGTCTTCCCGCACTTGCATGTGGTCTGGTTGGCAGTGTGCCAACTCTATTTGAAGCCCTTTAGCCATCAGGCCACACATGGTCCCCATCTGGTGTCCAAACCAGGACCTACCGGATAACCGAGCTACTCAAATGCCTTCTCCTCATATGCAGGGCTTACAAGTAGAGTTAGCTGGTTCCCACGTAGTTACACGAGAGTGGAGCATTGATATCTACGAAAAGTGATAGTTGATCAATTTGTCCCTCGAGTGTTAAGAGATCCTATAGGACAATGGGAATTATATGCAAAGGTTAGCAAGGTAGCCTTGCCTACCAATGGAGAGGAGAAGCTTGCGAGATGGACGCCTGAATGGAAGGCGTTGCAGATTTCTAATCATAGAAAAAATGCGATGGAGAAAGGGTCTATTGGAAAGGCATTAGCCAGTGTCCTAGTCCATATGACCAAGATGGCTAGTGGGTTACAAGCAAATGCCAATCCAGCCAAAGCTGAAGGGAGAGCACAAATAGAACTATGTACTACATTTGCCGACATGTGCTCCCACACAATACACTTTCCATTGCAACCGCTAACTTTGCACAAACCGATGGGCAAGGGAGGGAAGGAAAGGCATTCTGGATATAGGTTGTGAGTGTCCTAGGTCTTAGGCCAACATCATGGTATGCTGGCAAGAAGAGTAATAGAGACGATGCCCATGCTCATCTAGCACTAAAGAATGAGCTAGCAATGACAGTAGTCCATAGAGATAAGCCACACATTGGGCATCTCCGCATATTTGGTTGCATAGCATATGCCCACATACATGATGATCATCACAGGAAATTGGATGTGAAGTCACGCAAATGCATCATGGTTGGCTACAGTGAAGAAAGCAAAGCATACAAATTGTATGATCCCATCAACCGCAAGGTCATTATCTCCAGAGATGTAATCTTTGATGAGGTATCAGAATGGAAAACCTCACCTACACAGGAGATAGAAGCATCGACTTCACAGTCATCTACAGAACAAGTTGATGAAGAAGAGCAAGAATTTCCAACAACACCCCAAGCAGAGCCACAGCAGCTCAGACGGTCTACTAGGGAAAGCAGACCTCCAGGCAGATTGACATATGCTCAAAAAGGCAAAGCAATTCACGTGGAAACCACCAACTATGCTCTTATGACTACCATCATGGCTACAGAAGAGTCAGTGTACTTCGAAGACGCAGTAGACAAGCCAGAATGGAAAACTGCTATGAATCAAGAAATGGATGCTTTGTATAAGAATAATACTTGGCAATTATGCGGCCTTCCACCAGGAAAGAAGGCCAAAGCAAACAAATGGGTATACAAAGTGAAGTACAATCTAGATGGTAGTACTCATAGATATAAAGCCAGATTAGTTGCAAAAGGATTTGCACAACAATATGGTCAAGACTATGATGAGACTTATGCTCCAGTAGAGAAGATGGATTCCATACGGTTCTTGATATCACTAGCGACACTCAACAAATGGAATGTGTATCAGCTTGATGTCAAGAATGCATTTCTCAATGGTTATCTAGATGAGGAAGTCTACATGCAACAACCAGCAAGTTATGTTGAACTAGGAAAGGAGAAAAAGGTTTGCCATCTCAAGAAAAGTCTCTATGACTTAAAGCAAGCCCCCAAAAGTTGGTACAGTAGAATTGACAAGTATTTTGCTGATTCGGGATACATGAAGTCCAATGCAGATCATACTCTCTACCACAAAGTTCAAGGGGAAGACATTACTATTGCACTCTTGTATGTAGATGATCTGATTGTGACAGGAAGCAAGGATAGCTTCATCAGAGAATTGAAACAAGAGTTATCTGCAGAGTTTGACATGAAAGATCTTGGACTTATGCACTATTATCTTGGAATTGAGTTCATGAGAGATTCAGATAGCACATTCATGAGTTAGCTCAAGTATGTTGACACTCTCCTGAAGAAGTTTCATATGGCAGATTGTAAGATTGCAGCCACTCCCATGGAATAGAGTTTGAAACTTACTAAGGATTCAGAAAAGCCTATAGTCAATGGCAGATACTACAGGCAACTCATCGGATCTCTTATATATCTGACAATCACATGGCCAGATATTTATTATGCAGTAAGCTCACTAGCGCAGTTTATGGCAAATCCAAAACAGTCTCACTGGAATGCAGCCCAAAGAGTCTTGGATACATCACAGATACAAGACAGTTTGGGATAGAATACAGAGGAAGTCATCCACGGTTTCATGAATACTGTGACAGTGACTATGCCGGAGATCATGAGACCAGGAGATCAACAATGGATATGCATTTCTCCTTGGTCAAGGTGCTATATCATGGTTGTCAAACAAACAGCCAACTGTTTCTTTTTCTTCGACTGAAGCAGAATATAGAGCACTCACTATAGGTGCATGTGAGGCTATATGGCTCAGAAGACTATTGTCAGAAACAGATTACTTTGACGAATCAAAGCCAACAACAATGTACTATGATAATCAATCGGCTCAAGCATTGGCCAAAAATCTAGTATATCACTCCAGGACAAAGTACATTGATGTCAGAGAGCACTTCATCAGAGAAAGAGTGTTACTTGGTGACATCACATTGTAGCATTGTGATAGCAAAGAAAATGTTGCAGACATCTTTACCAAACCACTTGGTAAAGAGCTTTTCAAGAAACACCGACATAGAGGAAGGACATTCCCATTAAAGGGGTGTGATGGAATGTAATGCTCAGTCCTTCTTCGATTCCCCAGAATCATCATCTTGAGGGAAGGCCTACTTCATGATGTTGATCTTGAGGGAAGGTGTTGAGAGTTCACGCTCAACATCATGTGATCATGTGTGCATAGCACCATCATGTGATCATATGTGCATAGCACTAACCTTATAGAGTGCTATAAAGGAAAGGGTTAGATCCCCTAACCCTAACCCTAAATGGGTTTGTATATATTCTATTTTTTCAACTAAATCTAGTGTACAGTTAGTCATTTGTGGTGTGCTCTCTAGCTATGCCCTCTCTCCTCATCTCCACTCTTCTCCTCTCCCCTCTTCATATTTTGTCATCTCAGTGATTGGTAATTTACTGCACTCGTAGTAATCATGCATGCAAGCCTGGTGGTGGTAACTCGCAGGTGAGTAATTGTGGGCCATTGCAGTGGCTGGTAATTAACTGCCAACTCATTGGAATATTAGCCACCACAACAGACATGGCTAATGAGAGCCACCACCACCGAGCAGTAATTACCACAAAAGTAAATCATGAAGCCTAATCACCTCTAGTAACTCATTACCATGCACTCTAGTACTATACTAAGCATGCAAGCCCATGTGACTAATAATTTATTGCACTCATAGTAATCATGCATGCAAGACCGGTGGTGGTAACTGGTAGGTGAGCAATTATAGGCCACTGCGGTGGCTGGTAATTAATTGCCAGCCTGATGGAATCTTAGCCACCACAGATGTGGCTAATGAGAGCCACCACCACTAGGCAGTATTTACCACAAAAGTAAATCATGAAGCCTAATCACCTCTAATCACTCATTACCATGCACTCTAGTACTCTACTGAGCATGAAATCCAGGTGACTGGTAGTTTACTACACTTGTAGTAATCATGCATGCAAGCCCGTTGGTGGTAACTGGCAAGTGAGTAATTGCGGGTGACTATGGTGGAGGATAATTAACTTCCAGCCCCTTGGAATCTTAGCCACCACCACAAATGTGGCTGGTAATCTTAGATGCCAACACCTCTAATCACTCATTACCATGCAAGGTAGTACTACTACCTTGAATTAATCAAAATTCGGGCCAACCACCCCGGTGGCTCTCACCTTGACAATTCTTTGTAGTTGGGCTACAAACTTAAGCCTCCACTATTCCATTTCCTTCACTATTTCATCTTCTATCCCTCTCGACCATTTATTTCTCCCTTGCACTCTTCCTACAACTTCTATCCCCTCTTGTAATGGATCCCCCTGAATGCACCTAGTCCAAAACGTGTCTGACCAATTTGAAAACTCCTCACATGATCTTTCCTCCCTCCCTGCATAGTCCAGGAGCTCCTTACACAATCTTTCCTCCCCCTTTGCAGCATAGTGCGAGAGCCTCTCCTCCCCTAATCTTGAAATTGTGACATATGGGAGCTCCTCACTCGCTATTCAAAAGCCCAATTTGGATGCTCTCAGCAACTTCACCAAGTTGGTATAGGAGGTAAACGTAAAGAAGGAACAAATAGTCTGTCAAGGTTAGAATATTACCATCACTAAAAGCATGATTGAAAATGTGCTAGTGTTGGTTCTTTCCTATGGCTTCCACAAGGAGAGCCGGGTATTCTTAGTATGTAGGGTTCCGAGGCTTTTGGTCACCCACAGATATTTTGGGGTTGTCATTTGTAGTATACGTGTAGCTTAGGACCTTGAAACGTATTCTAGTGAGAGACGTAGGCTTAAGTGTGGTAAGCAAACATAGTGCATGCATGTGTAAAAGGAACGTGTATCATCATGGTTGAGGTAATAAAGGCTTTCGTCTTCATTGGGGGTTGCAGGGTTTAGGAGGAGTTTAAGGGTTAGGAGGAGGTTCCAAGGTTTAGAAAGAGGTTCTAGAGTTTAGAAGAGGTTCCAAGGTTCAGAAGGAGGTTCAAGGGTTAGAAGGAGATTCCAAGGTTTAGAGAGAGGTTCCAGAGTTTAGAAGAAATTCTAGGGTTAGAAGAGGTTCCAAGGTTCAGGGTAGAGTACATGGTGGAGAACTCATCTCCCTTGTAGATCATGGAGGTTAAGGGTTGAGGAACTAAGGGTTTAGGGGGAGCATAGGAGTGAGAGAGGAAGAAGGTGTAAGAGCATTGGGCAAAGAAGAGAGAGGAGGGAGGAGGAGGAGGAGGAGGAGGAGGGAGAAGGACGAGGAGGAGGAGGGAGGAGGAGGAGGAGGAGGGAGGAGGAGGAGGAGGAGAAGGGAGGAGGAGGAGGAGGAGGAGGAGGGAGGAGGATGAGGAAGAGGGAGGAGGAGAAGGAGGGAGGAGGAGAAGAGAGGAGGAAGAGGAGGAGGAGGGAGGAGCATGGGTTGCAAGGTTGGAGGATAGGGGAGGAGGAGTTGCAAGGTTAGGACATGATTCCACATGTGCGGATGAAGCTTGATCAAGAGACTTCAAAAAAAGAAAGTCAAAAGGAGCCTAACAAATTGGTAAATGAAACTATGCCACTTAGTATACATGGCACATATCAGGCTAGTTCAACACCATCAGAGGCTGATCTTCGAGAAGTGCCAGAGTACTTCAAGAATTACACAAGTGGTAGTGTCCCCATAGCAATGCCAAGACCACTAAGAGAATCTGAAGTTCAAGAAACTGATAGCATTGGAGAAACTCCAATCTATGAGGGATTGACAAAAACTCACACAATAAACCTCGCCCTCGAAGGGGAGGAAGAAAAACTATTTATCATTAGGAAACAGCTTCGACAGGAAGATGAAACCAAACTCAAAGCACTCCTAATGGAATACCGTGACTGCCTAGCATGGTCATACAAAGAGATGAAAGGAATTTCATCGGACGTGGCAATACACATGATACCTATAAGGGAAGGTGCCCACCCTAAGGTATGTGGAACTTATCGCACAAATCCTAAGTATGGCACCGTGGTTTATGATGTGCTGGAAAAACTCCCAGAGATTCATCTATGAAATAGAGCACACTGATTGGGTTTCACCCATTGTCATTGTGCCTAAATGCAACAAGAAGCTCCGCATATGCGTAAACTTAAAGAATGTGAATGCCGTCATAATTAGGGATCACTATCCCCTACCCTTAATAGAAACAGTGTTGGAAAATGTGGTAGGTTCCGAAATATATAGCTTCTTGGATGGATTCAGTGGCTATAACCACGTGCAAATTGCTCCTAAAGACCAATCAAAAATAGCATTGGCTACAGAAAGGGGGAGTTTTTGGATATAGAGTCATGCCATTCGGCTTTGTAATGCCCCAGTCACATTCCAGCGAGTCATGTTCACAGCTTTCAAGTCATTTCTGAATAATTTTTTACAGGTGTTCTTGGATGATTTGTGCATCCATTCAGACAAAAAAGACCACTTCAAATGTCTTGAAGTAGTACTAATCAAATGTAGGGAGTATGGCATCTCCCTAAATCCAACAAAATGCCAGTTCCTGGTCACCCACCGAGTTGTTTTGGGACACATCGTCTCTCAACAACATGGGATTGCAACTGACATGGACAAAATCAAAATCATCATGGAATTGCCTCCTCCTATAAATTCCAAAGGTGTACAGGTCTTTATGGGACATGCCAGCTATTATAGAAGATTTATATTGTGGTATGCCATGATAACTAGACCACTTTACAAATTATTGCTGGAATTCTTATGGACAGAAGAGTGCGACCAAGCCTTTGAGCTTTTAAAGTGGTGCCTAATCATAACACCCATCCTTATATCTCCCAATTGGGATATTTATTTTCATGTTCATACTAATGGATCCAAGTATGCAATTGTGAGTGTGCTTTGTCAACCTGGTGAATAGAAGAAAAACTACATGTTGTCTCTGTGCAAATCCTACATGCGAGTTCTACATACAACTCCTACATGCGAGTTCTACATGTGAGTTCTTTATACGATTTGTACATGCAACTCCTACATGTGAGTTCTACATGCAACTTCTATATGCAAGTTCTACATGTAGAGAGAGAATGTCTTACAATTCCTACATGTAGAGAGAGAAGCTCTCCAACTTATATAAATACCCCATAATGGAATGAAGCCCACACTCTTTGGGGTATTGTGTTGAGTTCTACTTTGGTATTCCAAGCAATTGTCGCAAGTGTCCATGCTTCCTTGCACTCCACGTCCAAAAGCATGTCCTAACCTTGCAAGTCCTCCTCCCCTCTCCTCCAACCTTGCAACCCATCCTCTCCCTCTCCTCCTCCCTCCTCCTCCTCCTCGGTTCTCCTCCTCCCTCTTCCTGCACCTCCTCCCTCCTTTTCCTCCTCCTCCCTCCTCCTCCTCCTCCTCCTCCTCTCTCTTCTTTCCCCCATGCTCTTACACCTTCTTCCTCTCCCACTCCTATGGGGCGCCACAACCTGAGAGTGGACTGCCTCGGGAAATGCTTGTGGGGGTTAAAGGTCACTGTGTCTTTACCCCAGTTATGTACAATACTCAAACACATATATAAATGAACGAAAAAGAAGATTAGGGTGGTTCCACACCCACTAAAAATTGTGTGGCTCTCTGTCTCTCTGTCTCTCTCTCTCTCCTTCTTCTATTCTTGCTTCCGTTGAGAGCACTCTCAACTGGTATCAGAGCCCGGGTGATCTAGCTGAGCGTGCGTGAATGCTTGAAGCTCAGCAGCTCTGTGGGAGGAAGGAGAAGCTCTGTGGGAAGCTTTGTGGGTGACTTTACTCACATCTGAGTGTGCAGAGACCTTGAAGGAACCTTTGGAAAAGTCACTTTGGTTTTGCAAAGTGGTTTTGAGAGCCTGTTAAGTGGTTTCAAAGAAAAAGTCGTTTTTTGAGCTTTTCCCTATTCCATTCAATGATAGAGACTACGTATTGACTTGTAGAGGCAACTATTGCTTGCTTTTGGTGTCCACATTACTTCAGGAGCTTGGAAACACCTTCATTCTTGAATCTGGGATCATTCCATTGGATTTCTGACTCACTGTGTTAGTTTCTGCGTTTTTCTGCCCGGGTATTGGAACTCAAGTTTGGAGCAACCATTTGCAGATCTGTCAGTTCCGGTGGACTCAGGAGGTCCTAAAACTTCTATGTTGCTCATCATTCACACTCTGGTGGAGTTTACAAAAAGCTCTCTTTCAAAAAACGTTTTTCAACCCGTGTGTTGGACCCAGTGATTGAGACCACGATTTCCAAAACCGTCTGTCCCATTGCATTTCGGACGCCCAAAAACCCCTACCTATCAGTTCTTGCACGATTCGGTGGAGTATTTTCAGAGTTATAGATCTCTGTGTATTCGATTTCGTCTCTATGTTATGCATTTTTCATTCTAACGTTTTGAAACCTTAGATTTATGCCACATGGCAGTGGATAAGTGTTGACTCCCATTTCTCACTCATCGGTTGGGATTTTGGAGTTCCGACAGAAGAGAGATATTTGCAAATTTTCTTGTAAGTCCGATTATGCAATGGCACCCATGTTTTGAGGCATCTCAAGTTCTATTTTAAGTAGCGGTCATTGCCGTGGGACCATGATTTTTTGAGCATACCTTATGCAGATCACTCTGGTTGCAGTTGTGCGCTCATTCGTGGTGTGCATTTGGTTGCAGTTTTTACAGTGTTCTGTAATTGCGTCTGATGCTCTTTCACAGATTGTCACTGAAAAGCTTGATAAGAACAACTTCCAAGCATGGAAGTTTAGAATGTCAAATTTCCTTATGGGAAAAGGCTATTGGGAGTTCATTACTGGAGCTGAAGAAGAACCAGTTCTTCCTAATGTTCCCAATCAATAGGAAATGCAAGCATTTAAAGGATGGCATGAGAGAGCCAAAAAAGTTATGTACTAGCTGTCTATCAGTATTTCAGATTCTATGGTTGTGCATATTCAGGATGCAAGCACGTCGAAGGAGGCATGGGATACATTGACAAAAATGTGTAGCACAAATACGCAAGCCAAGAAAATGCAGCTCAAGCAAGAGTTGCATAATGTGTAGAGTGAAAATATGAGCATCAATGACTACCACATGAAGGTGAAGAAGATTGCAGATGCACTTGCTTCCATTGGGTCGCTAGTGGAAGATGATGATTTAGTTTCTGTGACCTTGAATGGTCTAGGAAAGGATTATGCACAGTTTCAAACATCCATTGCCGTCCTTGAGAATTTTCTTGATTTTGGGGAGTTGATTGCTCTTCTAATTTTTGAAGACCAGAGAAATGGTGGTGCATCTTCTTCAAGAGGAACTTCAAAAGAAACTGTCTTTCTACTCAAATGCTGGAAGAGGTAGAGGCAGAGGTAGAGCAGGCCGGGATCTGGAGGCCGTGGCAGAAATCAGAATATGTAGCAAATTCAAGAAAACCAGACCTATGGAGGAGGACGTGGTAACTTTAGAGGCAGGGGGAGCCAAAGAGGTTGTGGTAGTTGGCAGAGAGGCCAAAATGCAAACAGCAATGTTGAATGCTACTACTATGGTAAAATGGGTCATATGGTTAAAGACTGCTCTAAAAAGCAAAATGACATCATGACTAAAAAATTGCAGCAAGGCAATTTGCATCCTCTAGTAGACACGGTGATGACAGAAATGAGCATCTATTTATGGTGCAACACATGACCAATTCTGTGACAAGTGCAGAAGAAAGCAATGATGTGTGGTATGTTGACTTAGGTGCATCAAACCACATGATAGGTCATGCAGAATGGATGCAGGATGCAAGGAAAATGGAAAGACTAGGATTTGTGGAGACTGGTGATGATACTGCATATCCTATTGTGCAGATTGGTAAAATTCCCTTGTCTATGTAGGATGGGAAAAAGAAATACCTATCTGATGTACTTCATGTCTTGAATATCACCAAGAACCTAGTTTCTGTTGGTCAAATGGTTGAGTAGGGCTTGAAGGTCAGATTTAATCCTCATGGATGCTTTGTTGAGGATATGAAAAATAAAGGTCACTTGATAGCAAAAGGGAAGAAGGAAGAAAGCCTTGTATGGCTTGAAGCAAGCACCCAAAGCATGGTCCGACAAGATAGGAGAGTATCTTGTCACTATTGGCTTTCAGATTTCCAAGGCAAATTTCTCACTTTATGTGAGAAAAACAGAGAAAAGTATTATGCTGCTTGTCATTTATGTTGATGATTTGATCATCACAGGTGATAGTGATGAAGATATCCTTCATGTGAAAATGCTATTGAAGCAAAAGTTTGAGATGAAGGACTTGGGAGAGCTGCGTTACTTCTTGGGCATTGAGGTGATTAGATCATCAAGTGGGATATGGCTCTTGCAGAGGCAGTATGGATTGGACATGCTGTCCAGATATGGGATGATAGGTTGTAAGCCTATTTCACTTCCTTTGGAGCCAAATGTGAAGCTGAGCGCAGATGCAGGTGAGCTTCTGGAAGACCCTATGATGTACAGACGCATAGTAGGAATTTTGATTTCTATGACTATTACCAAACCAAATTTGAGCTATGCTGTTGGGTTAGTAAGTCAGTTTATGCAGGATCCAAGGAAACTGCATTTGGATGCGGCTAGATGCACATTGAGGTATGTGAAGTCCACATTACAGTATGGACTATTTTATGAGACTGGGGTTCAGATACAATTTCATGGATACATTGATGATGATTGGGCTGGTAGTATTTCTAATAGACGATCTACTAGTGGATATGTGTTCTCTTTTGGGAGTGCTGTAGTCACTTGGAGCAGCAAGAAACAGCCTACAGTTGCCTTGTCAAGCACAGAGGCTGAGTACAGGGGTGCAGCAATGGTTGCATGTGATGTAGCTTGGTTGCATAAGCTACTTTATGATATGCATCAATCTACAGATGGGCCAGTTGTCATTTATTGTGACAACATGAGCAGTATACACTTGGCAAATAACCCAGTCTATCATGCTAGAACAAAGCACATTGAGGTGCATCATCACTATGTGCGAGAGAAGGTTTTATTAATCCTCGAGGGGGTCACTCATCATATGTAACTATATCACGTGAGTTCAACAGAAGGCTATTTTTTATTTCTAAAATTTACAGAAATAAATATACATAAGGGACTATTTAAAATAGTTTTGAAAAAATTCATAGGTTTGTATAGAAAAGGGGTACATTTTATTAATGAAAAATTTACAGATAAGGTATTTTAGAAATAGGCCTTGAATGCACGTGATATAGAGGGTTTATACGTAGTGACCCCCCCGAGTATTAATCTAGTTTATGTCAGCACAGAGGATCAGGTAGCTGACATATTCACGAAGGCATTGGGTGTAGAGTGGGAGTGTTGAGATATCGAGCTCCACTTGTGATATACCAGGGTGACCGTTGTGCATTTATGTCATTGACTTTTAGCTGCAGATGCGGTTGGTACACTACCCATGAGTAATAGCTGGATGATAGCTATCTTTACGTACTTTAGTTAGTGGCTCAATTAGTATGCCACCTTAGTTAGCTGAGTTTGGTTTGAGACCCACATGTAGTGTTCACCTATTCCTTTATACTTAGAGTTCTTTTGCCTTTCACAACTAAGAAGAGGAAGCCTCCACCTTTGTGTGTATCCCCCATTGTGTATGTGAGAAAGCCGCAAGTGAGACTCCTTCCTTCTCTCCCACTCTCTTCAAACATGCACCATCATGGTTGAGGTGATGAAGGCTCTCGCCTTTATTGGGGGTTGTAGAGTTTAGGAGGCGTTTAAGGGTTAGGAGGAGGTCCCAGGGTTTAGAAGAGGTTCCAAGGTTAGAAGGAGTTCCAAGGTTTAGAAGGACGTTCCAAGGTTTAGAAAGAGGTTTCAGAGTCTAGAAGGAGGTTTCAGAGTTTACAAGGAGGTTCCAGAGTTTAGAAGAGGTTCCAAGGTTTAGAGTAGAGTACATGGTGGAGAACTCGTCTCCCTTATGGATCATAGAGATTAAGGGTTGAGGAACTAACGGTTTAGGGGGAGCATAGGAGTAGGAGAGGAAGAAGGTGTAAGAGCATGGGGGAAAGAAGAGAGAGGAGGGAGGAGAAGTAGAAGGAGGGAGGAGGAGAAGGGAGGAGGAGGAGGAAGAGGGAGGAGGAGCAGGAAGAGGAAGGAGGAGAAGGGGGGAGGAGGAGGGAGGAGGATAGGGAGAAGATGGGTTTCAAGGTTGGAGGAGAGGGGAGGAGGAGTTGCAAGGTTAGGACATGCTTTTGAATGTGGAGTGCAAGGAAGCATGGACACTTGAGACAATTGCTTGGAATACCAAAGTAGAACTCAACACAATTCCCCAAAGAGTGTGGGCTTTATTCCATTATGGGGTATTTATAGAAGTTGGAGAGCTTCTCTCTCTGCATGTAGGAATTGTAAGACTTTCTCTCTCTACATGTAGAACTTGCATATAGAAGTTGCATGTAGAACTCGCAAGTAGGAGTTGCATGTAGGAGTTACATGTAGAACTCGTATGTAAAAGTTGCATGTAGGAGTTGCATGTAGAACTCGCATGTAAAACTCGCATGTAGGAGTTGCATGTAGAACTCGTGTGTAGAAGTTGCATGTAGGAGTTGCATGTAGAACTCTCATGTAGAACTCGCATGTAGGAGTTGCATGTAGGAGTTGCATGTAGAACTTGCATGTAGAACTCGCACGTAGGAGTTGCATGTAGAACTCGCATGTAGAACTTGCATGTAGGAGTTGCATATAGAACTCGCATGTAGAACTTGCATGTAGAACTCGCATGTAGAACTTGCATGAAGAACATGCAAGTTGGATTTCTAAGAGGGATTATTTCTAGCCTTATGCAAGTACAAGTGCAGCTTTGCCTCTACTCTCC
This sequence comes from Dipteris shenzhenensis, assembly GCF_047967505.1. NCBI lineage: Eukaryota > Viridiplantae > Streptophyta > Polypodiopsida > Gleicheniales > Dipteridaceae > Dipteris > Dipteris shenzhenensis. The sequence goes on along the minus strand of NC_141600.1, from coordinate 52,552,483 downwards.
ACACACATTCTGTTCTACCTAAGTCCATGTTGGCACAGAGACAACATACTCCCGGATCCATTTCATTACCTGTCCTCGGGTTATGGCTTATTACAAGCACGTACCTAGGTTGCCATGCTTTTAGTCCAATGGCTGTGGAACTTGTGTCGTGCCAGTTGATCCTTCTGTAAAGCCTTGGCACCATACAATTTTTGCTCAGTTTCCAGGTATCCTGTATCCACCATTTGCTCAAACAGAGATATGTGGAGTGCTTCTAAGAAGATCACTCTTTGATAGAGTCGGCTTGTAATCTGAGCATCGACCGGTTCATTGGGATTGAAAATGAGTGGAGGCAAATGGGAATCGAGGTAAAATGGGACCTCCAGAATGAATTCCAATGTTTTACAGAATATAGCACTTAGGTGAAGGAAGCGATCAATGTTGCCGTGCATTACTTGCTCATGCTGCTGAAGTGCTCGGACCATTGTGCCTTGGATATTCCATTCTACACCAGAGTATGGTTTGATCATTGGCCAATTAATGGTTCGATCTTCATCCCAAGTGTGTATGTTGGCTTCCCATTTTTTATGCTGTGGAACTGCATAGAACTTGGGATGGGTTCTGAGACATGGAGGTGCACGTAGGTACTCCTTCAAGAAGATTACATCAAAGAGCTTGGGGCAGCACCAATTAGGTTGTGGATCCAACTTGCTAATCCAATCTTCACTAATTTGACATTGATGAAGGTTGGTAGGAAAGTTGCATCCACCTCGTTTTCATATCAGGATATTTGCTCCAAAATTCCTTGATGGGATTACTGGGAAGTGGTATCTCATCAAAATCATACCCATCATTGGAACTTGGCATGGGAGTATGAATTGGATTATTTGGATCCCGATATTAAAAATCAAATACTATGTCATTTTCTGCTGATGGAAGCACAAATAGTGTCAGAGGTGATGACGGGGCAGGGAGAGAATCTGGGGACATGGGGGAGAAATATGGAAGAGTGTTAGTTGCAGAAGGGGGAGCAAACGGGAGGGGGGGAAGAACTGGGCAAATGGTTTGAGCAGCTTGGTAATCCTCAAGGGTAGGATTAGCAAGGGAGCGAAAGAAGCTAGGTGTGAGGGGCTCGTAAGTTTGTGACTGTTGGGTTAGTTGAAAATGGTGAGAGGCATGAGCAAAGAGACGATGGAGGGAATAGATATTAGGATGGAGCTTGGGGAAGGTTAAGAGGGTGGTAGCAGCAAGGGTAAGTGAGGTTATGATGTTGGCAAAAAGAGCGGTTAGATATGGGAAGTTGGATGTGAGATAGGCCTTGTCATCTTTCGACCCTTCTTTTTGCTGGTGCGATGGGATCACGAGCTGCATGGGTAGGATGTCGGTTATGTCATGCCTTGCAAATAATAGTGATGGCCTTTGTAGCAATGGCAACAAACCTGCAATAACCATGAGGGGAGGACTACCCATGAGGCATACATATGCAATGAAAGCATCCATCCTGAGTGCTATAAACCCGGCATGTGTAGACATGCAGAAGATATTTTTTTCATCTTCGACAAGTCTTTGCAAATTATGCAGAGGGTTTTGGTCCCGATGGAATGTTCCCATTTGATTGTTGGATGAGCGGATATGATCCTAATTTGGAGTTGCTTCCATTGGATAAGCACGCGTGCGTTGAGGTTATCTTCCAATTGTAGAGCAGCCACAAGCTCTTGGTACACCACCATTAAGCAGGCTTCATTGGTGTTGTCTTCCAATGCCTCATTGTTGTGCACTAGCAATTGGAGTTCAAGCTTGGAGATGATTATCTTTTGGGAGTGCATCTCATTCATTTTCTCTTTGTATTGATGGTAGATGGTTGTATATGCCTCCTTAAGCTTTCTCATTTGCAAGGTGACCTTGGCCTGTTGAGGAATGTCTTCAGTGGTATTGGACCATTGGTCCGAGACTTGTGCTTGTGAAGTGCCGGCCTCTTGAGCGGTAGCAAATTGGTCTTTTAAGATTTTGCATCCCCTAGTAAGCTCGTCAATGCTGAAGGCACATACTACCAAAGATTGTTTCATGTCTTTAAGCTTGTCTTTGCAATCCTGGAGCTCTTCTTCTTTGTGAATTAGAGTGAGTCGAGCTTGTGCCACTACCTCCGTCTGTTGAGCATGTGCAGATGTGAAGGAGTTATAGTAGGTTTGTAGGATTTTCGTTGCTTGTACTTTGGTGGAGGTTGGAGGTCACATCCCTCTCTGCCTTCTCTTTAGCTTGGAGAGCTTGGTTCATGTGCACTTCTTCTACCTCCTTCTCATCTATCTACGCTCAAAGTGCCTTGACCTCTATGGTGATTACGTGGAATTGGTCTTGGATTTCTGTTGTAGTCTGCCTGTCCAATTCTCTTGCATATTCTTCCTTGGCCAAGCTAGTGAATAGTTCTGACATTTGGATCATTTGGCTAGCTTGATGTTGGAGAATGACAGATGGTGATGAGGTTTGGCAATATTGCTGATACAAGTGGTGCCTATGTAGCCATCCTAATGATTCTGTAGTACTTGGGGGAGGTTGTTCCAATGGCATTTCAGTCCCTTCTGTACAATAGTCATACTATTGATCTGGCACTAGCTCCCCTTGTGGCTCATGGACTGGGATGGCATCGATGGGCGGTTCTAGTGATGATGTAGCCTTAAGCTCTAGTGCCGATCTTTCCTCAGGTTCTATTGCTGATCTTGCCTCCAAGAAGCTCATAATATGCATAAACTTAGAAAATGTGAATGCTGCCACAATTAGGGATTACTATCCCCTACCCTTAACAAAAACAGTGTTGGAAAAAGTGGCAGGCTCTGAAATATATAGCTTCTTGGATGGCTTCAGCAGCTATAACCAAGTGCAAATTGCTCCTAAGGACCAATAAAAAATAGCATTTGCTACAAAATGGGGTATTTTTGCATATAGAGTCATGCCATTTAGCCTTTGTAATGCCCTAGACACATTCCAGCGAGTCATGTTCATAGCTTTCAAGTCATTTTTGAATAAGTTTTTACAGGTGTTCTTGGATGATTTGTGCATCTATTCAAACAAAAAAGACCACTTCAAATGTCTTGAAGTAGTACTAATCAAATGCAAGGAGTATGCCATCTCCCTAAATCCAACAAAATGCCAGTTCATGGTCACCCATGGAGTTGTTTTGGGACACATCATCTCTCAACATGGGATTGCAACTGACATGGACAAAATCAAAATCATCATGGAATTACCTCCTCCTACAAATTACAAAGGTGTACAGGTCTTTATGGGACATGCCAGCTATTATAGAAGATTTATATTGTGGTATGCCATGATAGCTAGACCACTTTACAAATTATTAGTAGAATTCTTATGGACCGCAGAGTGCGATCAAGCCTTTGAGCTTTTAAAGTGGCAGCTAATCACAACACCCATCCTTATATCTCCCAATTGGGATATTGATTTTCATGATCATACTGATGGATCCAAGTATGCAATTGGAGCTCAATTGGAGTGTGCTTTGTGAGCCTGGTGAACATAAGAAAGACTACCCATTCTACTTTGCCAGTCGACAACTCAATGATGCAGAGATCAACTATACCACCACAGAAAGAGAAGCCCTAGCAATGGTGTATAATGTAAAGAAATTTCGGCACTATCTACTGGCAAAGGATTTTGTCTTCTACACTGACGATCAAGCATTGCTTTATCTTTTGAACCGTCCGTGTACAACAAGAAGAATAACCAGATGGCTCCTCTTGCTTCAAGATTCAACTTCAAAATAGTGGTCCGCAAAGGTGCCCAACACTACATTACTGATCACGTCTCATGTCAAGTCGGGAGAAGAAGCCACTGGAGTAAAAGACGACTTACCAGATGCCACACTATTCCAAATAGATGTTGTTCCAGAGTGGTGTGGAGATATCATTGGGTACTCAATGACAGGAAGACCACCCCTTGAAATGAAAGCAATAGATGCCAGAAAACTAATTCTAAAGGCTGCACCCTATCAACTCATTCAAGGACAACTGTACAAGATGGGCAACGACCAAATATTAAGAAGATGTGTAATGCCTCATGAGATCATGCCAATCCTGAGTGAAGTCCATAAAGGCATTGCAGGAGAACACTTCCAAGGGGAAGCCACAGCAAGAAAAGTTCTCCTCGCAGGCTACTAGTGGCCAACACTGTGGGTAGATGCCTATGAATATGTAAAAGGCTGTGATGTATGCCAACAGACTACTAAACCACAACACAAAGACTTCAATCCCCTAACAATAGTTGTTGCACAAAAACCATTTGAAAAATGGGGTATTGACTATGTGGGTCCCATCCATCCCCAGCAGCAAAAGGAACACAGGCACACTACATCATTGTGGTGGCCACTGATTACTTTACAAAATGGGCTAAAGCTAAAGTAGCCAGAAAGGTAGATGCCAGAAGCATAGCAAGATTCTTATATGAAAATGTGATCACCCGATTTGGATGCCCCATTGAAATTGTTCGGATAGAGGCACACATTTTTTCAATGAGGTAATCTAAGAACTCTTGTCTGGCTTTATGGTAATCCATAGAAAAAGAACACCCTACTACCTCCAAGCGAATGGACAGGCCGAATCCACCAAAAAAATAATATGCATTATCCTCACCAAGGTAGTAGAACCACAACGTTCTGATTGGGCAAAGAAACTGAATGCAGCCTTATGGGCATACAAAACCACACTCAAGGTTAGTACAGGGAACACACCTTTTTAATTGGTGTACAGCCTTGAAGCTGTGGTCCCACCAGAATTTGTAATGCCAAGCCTACGCATAGCAGTACAGGAATGCATGGGAGACCATGAATCCTTGAAAGAAAGACTCTATCAGTTGTAGAAGCATACAGAAACAAGACTAGTTGCCTACCATGCCATGACAATAGAAAAACACAGAAGAAAGGAATGGTTTGACATAAATCTTAAAGCTAAAGACATCAAGGAAGGTGACTTGGTCCTATTATACAATGACAAATTACACAAGGGGAAACTAAAGTATCTAGGTCGAGGACCCTACCGAGTAAGAAAGATGAATCCCGTCGGAGCTGTGCTGCTAGAAACATTGGATGGAGTCCAATTCAACACAACAGTAAATGGGAACTGACTAAAGTGCTACTACTTCAACACACAAGCCATCCCCGATAATAATGAAGTTTTGGGAACCCCAACTCTTCAATAGTTTGCACTAGATTGTTACATGCACAGTCATTATGCTATCAAAGCCTGGAATATAGCAAGAAGATTTGGTAGTGTGTTTCTGTTTTTGCGAGCAGATTGTGAGAGATGGTCCAGCCCACAAGACTACGAATCCCACCGTTCAGTGAAAGCGAAAAGTTGGATGGCTCTAACTATCCACTGTGGAAGTTCAAGATGAAGATCATCCTAAGCGCATATGAGCTTTGGGACACTGCTACTGGGGTGGATGTGAGGCCGACGGATCCAGCCAATGCAGGACAATAGATAGTACCAAATGCGAATGAGATTCTTGCATGGATAAGAAGAAATGCAGATGCGCTGTGTTCTATTGTCTGCAGTGTTAGTGATTCCATCATGGCATTAATTCAACATGTCACCACAGCGGAGGAGGCATGGATGGTCTTGAAAAATCAGTACGAGACCACGAATCAGACATGGATTCAGAATCTAGAGACTCAACTCGCGAACGAGAAGTTGTCTAAATCTGAAGCGGTAGAGAAGTTCATCACCAGGGTGAAGAATCTACGTGATCAGATGACTGCGATTGGCATCACCATCACCAGTGAGAATCTAGCACGAAGGTACATACGGATTCTCCCACCAAAGTACGACGGTCTTGTTATGGCGCTGAATATGCAGAATAGAAATCTGCCCCTCAAATTTGAGGATTTCAGTATGATGCTTCTGGAGGAGGAGATGCGTCAAAAGACAAGGACTGGAGAAGATTCGGCTTTCTACGCTGGATCAAAGACTCTGGTAACCCATCTTCTTCTGATGATAAAAAGAGAAAGAAGAAGATCAAGTGCTTCTATTGCAACAAGGCAGGGCACAAGCAGAATGAGTGCCAAAAGAAGATTGCAGATGAGAAGAACAGAGTAAAGAAAGAGTCCAACAACAGCGCGCAGGTAGTACCAGTAGAGCTGTTCGTTGCAATTGAGGAGATTTTCATAGAGGCAGTTCATGTACCTGCGGATGTACCTGCGGATGAACCATGGATCATTGACAGTGGTGCATTGCGTCACATGACCAGTCAGAAGGATTGGTATACCTCTCTACAGCCGATAGGGAATGACATCCTGGTAGCAGTCGGCAATGATGCAAAATGTCCAGCAAAAGGAAAAGGTACGATTGCTCTCAAGTCAGATGGAGTTGTAAAACAGTTGTCCGATGTTCTTTATGTGCCAGATATCAAGAGGAACTTGTTGTCCATTTCTGCGGTCACGGATCGGGACCTCAAAGTTCAATTCGATAAGAATGGTGCCCAGATCCTGGATCTTCAAGGAAAGGTCGATAAAGGTACACATTGCAACAACATTTACAAAATCTCAGCTTTCAGTGCTTGAGCAGATGTGAAGAACACTAAGCACTTGCCAGAAATTTCAGATCTGCCCGATGTATGTGAAGCTTGCATGATGGGCAAGAAGCATCAGCAGCCCTTTCCTAAAGAGGCCAGGAGGGCAAAGGCTCCTCTAGAGCTCGTTCACATGGACCTCTGCGGAAAGATGGAGATGGAAGCTTTGGGTGGTTCCTACTACTTCATGACACTGATCGACGACTATAGTAGAAGGATATGGATATACTTCCTGAAGACTAAAGACGAGGCTTTTCGTAGGTTCAAGGAATGTTATGTAATGGTCGAGAAAGAAATGGGGAGGAAGGTGAAGAAGTTGAGATTAGATAGAGGTGGAGAGTTCACGTCAACTAAATTTGAAAGTTACTACAAAGGTCACGGAATCAAGAGACAAAAACCCCCACCACATACATCACAGCAAAATGGAGTAGCAGAACACAAGATGCGTGTCATCTGTGAAATGGGCCGGAGTATGATGAAAGGGAAAGATTTGCCAAAGTCTTTATGGGCTGAAGCATGTAACACTGCAGTTTACATCCTGAATCATAGCTACACGAAGGCTGTGAATGGGATAACTCCACTGCAAGCCTTTAAATTTGGTAAGAAACCTTCAGCTGCACATTTCATAGTTTTTGGATGTGACTGTTTTGTGCATGTCCCTGATGCTACCAGGACCAAATGGGAACCGAAGAGCTGGAAGTGTATTTTCTTAGGCTACAGTGAAGAGGGGAAGGGTTACCGTCTCTATAACCCTATTACCAAGAAGGTAATTGTAAGTCACGATGTGGTCTTCTCAGAACAGCCGCATTAATTGGAGGAGGATGCTTCCTTCCCAGACAACTAGGACTAGGATATCCATCCAGTCTCGCCACCAATAGTAGACCGAACTCCCCTAACGGTGCTTGGGAGGATTCAAGACAAAGAAGATGAAGAAGAGCCTGCAAAACCACAATGGCAACGGCCATTCCCGAAGTGCGTAAAGAAGCTTTTGGATGGCAGAGAACCTCCAGCCATTGAGGAGGAACCATCCGAACACCGTGGTCCAAGATATTAGAGGAGCAAAGAAGGGCGCAGGAACACTTGGTCAACTATGCTTTGATGACAGAAGTGATCCGCGCTGATGAACCCAAGTGTCTGGAAGAGGCACAGGGTGATGATAGGTGGATGGAGGCTATGCAGTCGGAGTATGGATCCATAATGAAGAACACTTGGGACCTTGTGGATCGACCACCAAAAGGCAAGGTAATCAGAACCAAGTGGGTGTACAAGACCAAGTACAAGTCCGCCGATAGCATGTTGGATAAGTACAAGGATCGGCTCGTGGCAAAAGGATTTGCATAGGTACATGGTTTTGATTATCAAGATACTTTTGCTCCCACAACTCGACTAACCACAATTCGTAGTGTTTTGGCTTTAGCTACCTAGGGAAGTTGGCCCATGTTTTAGATGGATGTGAAATCTGCCTTTTTGAATGGAGATCTCAAGGAGGAGGTATATGTGGAACAACCACCAAGTTTTGAGATCCCTGGTTCATAAGGTAAAGTCTACAAACTAAAGAAGGCACTTTACGGGCTAAAACAGGCCCCATGAGCATGGTACCAATGAATTGATGCCTACTTTCTGCAAAACGGGTTTAGGAGGAGCCCATCTGATGCAAATTTGTATATCTTCAGAGAAGGAGGTAGGTGTATGATCGTGGTCCTTTATGTGGACGACCTTGTCATAACAGGGAACCATGAAGAGAAGATCTTGCAGACGAAGCATTTGCTAGGAAGAGAGTTTGAAATGACAGACCTCGGACTGATGCATTTCTATTTGGGGATTGAAGTTTGGCAGGAGCTGAAACAGATCTTCATTTCACAACTGAAGTATGCTGGAGAGATACTGATGGAGAGATACTGAAGACATTTGACATGGCTCACAGTTGGTACCCCTATGGAGGTTGACGCTAAGCTCTCAAACAAGGATTCATCACCAGTGGTGGACTAAGCGAAGTACAGAAGGCTTGTGGGTAGCTTGATTTACCTATTCAACACACGGTCCGACATCAGCTTCGTGACTGGTGTACTAAGCAGGTTTTCCAATAAGCCCTGGGAGAACCATTGGAGGGCAGGGATGCGGGTGTTGAAATACATCAAAGGAACACTTGATTATGGCATCACCTATACCAAGGGCATCATCTTGACCAGATTCTTTGACTCAGATTGGGCAGGAGAGGTGGACAACAGGAGATCAGTGACAAGGTACTGTTTCTCACTTAGATCTAGAGTTGTGTCATGGGTCAGCAAGAAGCAACCCACAGTTGCTCTTTCTTCTACCGAGGCCGAGTACAAATCTACATGCTTTGCTTCTTGCAAGGCAGTGTGGTTGAGGAGGATTTTGGGAGACATGGGTGCAGTGCAGAACAATGCAGAACAAGCCTACGCAGTTATCATGTGACAATTAGAGTTGCATGGTGATTGCAAAGAACCCCGTGTTCCACGCTCGCACAAAACACATTGAGATTCAATATCGCTTTGTACGCGAGCTCATCATGGATGGAGAGGTCAACTTGGTGTACTGTCCGACTACAGAGAATGCTACCGACATCTTTACGAAGGCTCTTGGAAGAGACTTGCTAGAGAGGCATCTTCATCAACTTGGCATTGGGCCGAAAAAGTAAGTTCACTTGTGGGTGGACATTGAGGGGGGGTGTTAGATATCAATGCCCCACTCTCATGTAACTATGTGGGAACCAGCTAACTCTACTTATAAGCCCCCCATATGAGGAGAAGGCATTTGAGTAGCTCGGTTATCTGGTAGGTCCTGGTTTGGACACCAGATGGGGGCCATGTGTGGCTTGGATGGATGGACGACTTTAGATAGAGTTGGCACACCACTAACTAGGCTACATGCAAGTGCGGGAAGGCATCCCTGACTAACCGCACTGAGGGTAGATGGAGCATTTCCTGAGGCAGCCCACTCTTGGGTTGCGGGGCCCGTTTGGAGCCTCAGATGATCCCGGATGGTGGCTCTGGGCTGAACGAAGCACGTAGGTTAGTTGATCTGTTTTGTGCACCGGTTCTATCGTATGGTCGGTGGCCTATTTCGGAACCGAATCCCAGTCGACCGTTTTGGGTGGACTGGCTCGGTCACCCAATTGAGCCTAACTGACTACGATTGGTGGCTATATAAGAGCAAGCCCGTGAACCCCATTTCATCACTGGCTACAGCAACCCTGATTCCTTAGCATCCAGCCTCCGTCTTCTACTGTTTTCAGCATGCCATCGAAGCTTCTTTCACAAGAGCGCATGGTTGGGAGGAAGCGCCATCTATTGTATCAGTCCTACAGTCATCAAATTTTTTATTCTTCATACTATCTTGTTTTCTCTCTTGCGTACGAGATCCTGTTATTTGTTGAGCACAGACGTTGTATTATTTTCTTACACTTGGAGGGTGTAATTCTCATAGCTCATAGCTCTATTCAAGGGGATTTTTATGCAAGAAGAAAGGCCTTATACCAGATAAGGGCTACCAGCAAGGAGGGGCACAATGTTGCGCCAGGTCGCCATAGCCAGGCTTGAGAAGACAGACTGGTTTTTCATCATTTTCTCCTCCATCTCTTGTCCAAATGAGCTCAGATTGTAGCAGCAACTTGCCCTCAGTGTCGTCCAGCACAAGCTTAGAGGAATTTGCAGATAGGTAAGTACAGAGGCGGCATTGCATAAAATTTTGTCAGAGAGTGTGAGTGTTGGCGTTGCACGTATAGTCAAAATTTCTCTGAATGCTTGTAGCTAGAAGTTCACCCATACGTGAGGAGTTTGCAACTCAAAGGTTTGGGCAAAGGTCAATTGAAGGTGGAGAACAGAGCTCTCAAAGATTTTGGAAAGAAAGAGGAAAAATGGAGAAGATGAAGAAGCTTGTAGTTTATGCTAGAGATAGCATCTAATGCTAGGCTAGGCTAGATCTAGAACCTAATGCTCTGATACCATTTGTAGAATCCCATAGGATAGAATAGATGCATCTTGCACGAGGTGTGAGAGCACAATGAAAGAAAGATGGTAGATCTCTATTATGATTGTGAGAGCGAGGACTCTCTCTTATAGAAAGGGGGAGAAGGTAATACCTTCCCTACATAAGTGGCAATCAGCCCCTACATCAGTGGGAGTCAATCCCTACATCAGTGGGATTGCCTTTTTCTTACATCATCACTCAGGTCACACACTAGACACATCATAGCACTTGATGTGCCTTTACAACACACACAAACACACATGTGACTCAATTGGGGCCTTTTGACCTAATACTAGCTACCCATCAAATATTTGTTGTAGATGTTAGGGGTAATTACGAAACTACTAGTGGTAGTTTTGTCACTACCATTAGTAATTTTATTAGAGTGTTCCTTAATGGTAGTTCTCCTACTACTACATACAATAGTACCGATAGTAGTCCTAATCCCAATGATAGTACACATAATATTATTATGACCATCCAACTTTAATCATCAATTATATCTATGAATGCATATATATAGGTCTATCTATATCTATACCTATTTAATCCTCATCCAATACGTTTGCATTTATTTTTGGTGCTTTGCTTGCTTTGAAACTAAAGATAATGTGATTTCATTATCGTTTGCATTCTTGTCAAACATGAGGAGCTGGAATGCATAAGAGTTAGGAGGCACATTCTAATTTGTGTGCAGATTTGAGTCATTGAATAGACTATTGATTCTGATTGTTTTCTTTCTTATTAAATCCTTAATTTGGTTAGTTCACACCGAACATCGCCATATCAATTCATATTTTTTTTGTTCTAGTAATGTCCTATTGATTCTTATCGTTTTTGTTCTTATCACTGTGAGCTATAGCCACAGCATAGTCCAGGGTTGATCATACAAGATAAATGGGTGCTCACATTTAATATATTTTTGAGAGTCAGAGGATAGTGGCTATAGACAACAAAATCATCACTTTGAATAAATTTGGCAAGATTCTTCCGATATAAGGAATAATTTCTATTGCACTAACGATGAAAGAAAGTTAATGAAAGGTTGATACAAGGCTCAAAATCACACTAGTGCTACTAGGCTTAATAGTCATAGGCTAGTAGTAGTACTAGTGTATTTACTAAGTAGTGCATGCATGCCTCTCCTCATTAAAATTCATAGTCTTCAAAAACATATAATACATAAGTCAAAATATTCTAATTAGTTTTATCATCCTAATGTTGAAACTAACTTAAACTCATAGTCTTCAAAAAGGTATAATACATAAGTCAAAATATTTATTGAGCTCATGTTGAAACTAACTTTCTCTTCCTTCGTCTCCTATGAGTTTCAAACCTTCAATCCATTAATCTCTCAAATAGTAAGAATGGTCTTGTATTAAGAAACGATGATATCTAAAGTGATCTACAAATACTAAGAATGGTTTTATAATAAGAGGTGATGATATCTCAAGTGTTATACAAATTGTAAGAATGGTTTTGTATTAAGAGGTGATGATATCTCAAGTGTTCTACAAATAGTAAGAATGGTTCAAGTGTTCTACAAAAGTATTAGGTACCTCTTAGTGGCTGAAGGGAAGGAGTGATGATATCTCAAGTGTTCTACAAATAGTAAGAATAGTCTTGTATTAAGAGGTGATGATATTTCAAGTGTTCTACAAATAGTAATAATGGTTTTGTATTAGGAGGTGATGATATCTCAAGTGTTCTACAAAACTATTATACCTCTTAGTGGTTGAAGGGACACTACTACACACTCATCCTATTGCGATGTTTACGTACCGATGATTAGCGCCCGCTTAGCGTTAATCGTCGGTATAAAAATCGGGTGTCGTAAATCGTCGCTATATAGCGACTTTTGCTAAACGTCGCTATATAGCGACGTTAGTAAAAGTCGCTATATAGCGACTTTTAAAAGTCGCTATATAGCGACACTGAGACAATATATTATAGCGACGTTTTACAGAGAGGTATTTTTTTTCTTTTAGGCCTTAAAAATTATTTTTTTCCAATGACAAAATTTTTTAAATTTTCATACATGTTTGAGCTCATAGAGAATTAAAATATGAGAGCATGTACCTCAAGCCTTTGAAGCTCATATATTCATGTCCAAGTTTGAGATGAGAAAAATCAAATAAGAGCATTTACATCAACTGTTTCATCTTGAGCCAAGTCTAAGGCGCCAAGCAAGTCTATCTCCAACTCTATACCGAGTTGATCTCTTATATCATCATCGTACTCTAGTATCGTATGTTCACCTAAAAGTATTTGATCATCTTCTTCAATTAATCTTAAGTGTGGTGATTGATCTTGATGATTGTTGTCTTCCTCATCAATATCGTGATCTCCATCCTCCTCCCATGCGATGTCATTATGCGCATCTTCCTCTTGCCTCATATGGTGATCTACATCTTCTTCGCTAGATTCATCAATTGGATCCGGCATTGGTAGTGGCATCTCCATATCCACATCTCGATCTTCAAAAATCTGCTTACTTCGTGGTGCAACTTGGATCACGTACCACCATCTTGGATCAGAACGATCCGGATGAAAAACCACCTATATTGAAGATGAAAAATCACGTGCCAAATGTCGTCAATTATATATATATCAATGGACTTAAAAAACGAAAGCTTCGACTAATTAAATCATTAGTATGCACATGCTCACAGTGCTCGGGAAGAACAAAAGTATCACTTTCATCGGTCCAATGTTTGGTGGAGTCTATTGCAAAGAGACCGCTACTATCTTTTCTCACTGTCGCATGGGGACCGTTGTAAGTAGTTCTAAACCATTTTACATCAAGAATGAAAATAGTAAATCGTCTGAAATCAATTTCATAGATGTCGCGTATGGTTCCACAATAATCCAACTGTGAGGAGAGAAGATTGGTATCCGAAGCATAAGCATAAGCATAAGCTCATGCTTATGCTCATGCATGAGCATGAGCTTATGCGCAAGTTTCCGCATAAGCTTATGCGGAAATAGAGAATGAGAGAAGCTTATGCTTCTCTCATTCTCTTTTTCCGCATAAGCTCCTTCTCTCTTTCCGCATAAGCTCCTTCTCTATTTCCGCATGAGCATAAGCATGAGCTTATGCTTATGCTTATGCTTAAGCATAAGCATAAGCATAAGCTCATGCTTATGCTCATGCATGAGCATGAGCTTTTCCGCATAAGCTCCTTCTCTTTTTCCGCATAAGCTCCTTCTCTATTTCCGCATGAGCATAAGCTCATTCTCTATTTCCGCATGAGCATAAGCATGAGCTTATGCTTATGCTTATGCTTAAGCATAAGCATAAGCATAAGCTCATGCTTATGCTCATGCATGAGCATGAGCTTATGCGTAAGTTTCCGCATAAGCTTATGCGGAAATAGAGAATGAGAGAAGCTTATGCTTCTCTCATTCTCTCTTTCTGCATAAGCTCCTTCTCTCTTTCCGCATAAGCTCCTTCTCTCTTTTTGCATGAGCATAAGCATGAGCTTATGCTTATGCTTATGCTTAAGCATAAGCATAAGCATAAGCTCATGCTTATGCTCATGCATGAGCATGAGCTTATGCGCAAGTTTCCGCATAAGCTCCTTCTCTATTTCCACATGAGCATGAGCTTATGCGCAAGTTTCCGCATAAGCTCCTTCTCTTTTTCCGCATAAGCTCCTTCTCTATTTCCGCATGAGCATAAGCTCATTCTCTATTTCCGCATGAGCATGAGCTTATACAGCATAAGCTCCTTCTCTATTTCCACATGAGCATAAGCTCATTCTCTATTTCCGCATGAGCATAAGCATGAGCTTATGCTTATGCTTATGCTTAAGCATAGCTCATGCTTATGCTTATGCTTAAGCATAAGCATAAGCATAAGCTCATGCATGTGCATGAGCTTATGCTTAAGTTTCCGCATAAGCTCATGCTTATGCATGAGCTTATGCGGAAATAGAGAATGAGAGAAGCATAAGCTCATTCTCTATTTCTGCATAAGCTCATTCTCTATTTCCCACTCTATTTCCCCCTTCTCTCATTTCCCCCTTCTCTCCTTCTCTATTTTCCCTCATCTCTTTCCGCTTCTCTATTTCCCCCTTCTCTCATTCTCTATTTCCTCATTCTCATTCTTTTCTTTCCTTTACATCTTCTTTCCCTCTTATCTTTCCCTCTTCTTTCCCTCTTTCCTTTCCCTCTTCTTTCCTTTCCCTCTTCTTTCTTCTTGCCTATGCCTATGCCTATGAGAATGCTCATGTTTGTTTTTTGTTTTCTGTTTTCGTGTTTGTGTCTATGTTAGACATGGGATCACGTCGCTCATTAGACGAGTACGGACAGCCTCGCAGGAGGAGAGCTGACGATCTATATGCTCCAGAGGACTTTGATTCCTCTCAGGCGACTACCCCGAGGACTACCCCTAGTTCAACTCCTCTCGGTCCTAGCACTGTGACTACCCCTGGTCCGACCCCTCTTCCACGTAGCACTGCGACTACCCCTCAGGGGACTCCTTTGCTAGTCGCGCATGGCTTTGTCGGGACTCCCGACGAGTTTGTAGCGCAGATGGGCGATGAGGAGGCAGCGAGATTCTTCTCTCTGCTCTCTCAGAGGACCTCCGCAATTCCTTCCCCTACACCAACGGGTGGACGTACTGCCCAGCCATCCCCTCGCGCCCCTTCGACCACGGGATCATCACCTGCGCATGCCTCCCGCAAGGGAAGGAAGAGTAGGATGGGCGGCTCATGTTGTGCTGACTCAGGAGATGTAGACGAGTCAGCACACTCATGCTCCTTTAGGTCTCCACTTGGTCCGGAGACATAGTATCAGTCAGGTCCCTTTCCCTCTCCTACTCCCACAGCTACTCCTCGATCCGGAAGCGGTCGCGCAGCTTCCACTCCTTCAGACTCTGCTACCATCAGTCCCCCTTACTCATCAGGGGATCTCTCCTATCAAATCACATCTGCTGGAGAGATAATAGAAGACAAAAAGGGCAAAGCAGTGATGGCCGCCATGAGGCGGTTGATGAGTCATCACTTCAAGAGCGGCATAAATATCGATTGGCGGTATCAAGATGCCCAAAAGAAGCAGGCGGTGATCGATGAGTTAAAACAAAGATATCCTAATCCGCCAAATGTGGAGTTTAATAACAATTATATGCTCGAGCGCATGGGTTTGGTCCTAAAGCATCGCAGATCAACCATGCGTACTTCCATTACAAAGGGGTTGGCTAAACCCAGCTGGGCAGACAAAGCTGATTGGAAGTACTTCAAGAAGCAACATAGGGACCATCCCGAAATGTTCGAGGGTCAGAGGAGGGCTGCGAAGAGACGGCTGGACGTCATAGGTACTTCGCACTTTGGTGCAGGCGGATGGTATGCGTTCGAGGCAACCGTGGTAAGTCTACTTCTTCCCATTTAATGTATTGTTCTATTTGTTTTACTTACATATTACATGCACTTTAGCTAACTCTAACTCTCGTAAATTGGATCCACAGCAAGCTGCGATGGGTCGTCTTCCTACGGATGCAGAGACGCGGCACGCATTTCGGATAGGAACAAAGCCGTGGTTCATTGAGCAAGAGGCAATGGGAGCGACAGTCGATTGGGCTGAGGTGGCTGCTCGCACGGTATAAGTTTACTCCTACTTGTAATCTCACTTTTTAATTTAAGTTCCAATCTAATTTTTGATTTATATGGTTCACTCTTAGGTCAAAGCTCAAGCGTCCCATCATCAGAGACGAGCGATCAACAGGGGCAAGGATCGGACGCAGATGCCGAGGACGAGGGAGAAGACACAGGTGTCGGGGACGAGGGAGAAGACGCAGGTGTCGAGGACCAAGGAACAAGCCAACAAGACGATTCGGATTCGGATTCGGATTAGTAGTGGTAGTAGCATTTTGTATATCCGCTCGTTAGAGCAATTTTGTATCGCCCTTTCACAGGGTAATTTTGTTACAAACACAGTTGTATATGTATATGCATTTCTTCCTCATCATTCACAAGAACAATTTTGTATCACCCTGCAAGCAAGGGAAATTTTGTTATAAAAAACTTTCTTTTGTAATTACAAAAAAAAAAAAAGGATTAGTGGGGCTAAACAGGGCCAAAAGGAAGCCCTGTTTAGCCCCACTAACCCTTTTTTTTTACTTCTGTTAATCGTCGCTATATAGCGACGTTTACCAGTGTCGCTATATAGCGACTATTAATAGTGTCGCTATATAGCGACGTTTGTTATCGTCGCTATATAGCGACGATTAACAGCGTCGCTATATAGCGACGGTTTATAGCGATGCTCCTTTTCCGACGATTTTAATGACTTTTATAGCGACCTTTGCGCCCGTGAAAAAAAAAAATTTTAATGTAAAAAGCGTCGGTATTTCCGTCGGAAAATGGCCTATGCCTTGTAGTGGGAAGGGGTTGGAAGTATGGGCAGAATCTCTAGGAACTACAGGATGGTTGCAATTTTGAATGTCATAAATGACACGGGTTTTTTCAATATACGGGTGAACTATTTTTAAACATTCACTTCTTTCATGGTTAACACTTTTAATAAGAAGAACCATTTTGAATGTCATAAGTGTTGATGCAATCCCATGCTATGAAGTCTACAGATAGTTTTTTTTCCCTGCATATGGGTGAAGTGATGTTTACATTACTAAGTTCAACATGTCAAGCAATGCATTTGTTTTGATTATTGAAGGAGTTGTGATAATAAGACCCGTTTCAAATGCAAAAGAATTGTTGTATCAGTAATGGAATCCAATTTGGAGTGGAAATTCAGTTTCTTTCAAACTCACATACTATTATTGCATAATGTGAGTATGGCTCCAATTGGAAGTTAAGGTAGACTATAATTCGCAATGTTGGTATAGTTACACATAGTAACATAAGTTTTATTTTCAAGAATCTTCCCAAATAGTGGTTTGCACAAAGCTATGTTGAGTACCGCAATAAGGAAATTGTGGAAAAGCTTGCTCGCTTTTTTGGGCCTGCTCACTTTTCCTCGCTTGCTCTATCGATTACCTCGGCAATGGACAAGTAGAGTCCAAAAACAAGATAATTTGCATTGTTCTCACCAAAATAGTGGAGCCCAAGATATTTGACTAGGTAGAAAAGTTGAATGTAGCCTTATGGGCATATCGAACCACATTAAAGGTCAATATAAGATTTACTCCCTTTCAATTGGTGTACAGTCTTGAAGCAGTGGTCCCACTAGATTTTGTCATACCAAGCTTAGGCATACCAGTGCAAGAACACATGGACAATGATGAGTCCCTCAAAGAAAGACTCTATCAATTAGAAAAGCATTCAAAGACAAGGTTAGTGGCCCACCATTCATGACAGGAGAAAACCAAAAAAGGAGGCATAAGTTTTCTGCAGGCACTTAGAAAAGTGCCCTGTTTTTGCTGTGCGACCACTGTTCTGTAGGTCGATGAAAAGTTGCTGCATAAATTGCATTGAATGTCTATGCGTAGAGATATTGAGAGTGACAAAATCATTCTTATTGCCTATTGATGCAAAATCATCACTAGGAAGTGACTGTGTGGTCAAATACCACTTTCGTCAGTTTTGTAAATTTGCCCTTGCGAGGCAGAAGTTGTTTTTTTTGTAGTGACAGAATATTTTGTAGTGTTTTGTAATGGCGTCTGATTCTCTTTCATAGATTGTCACTGTTTTCACAACATCTCCTAGTTGACTTTCTCCATAGGGATGAGGGCCCTATACCATTAGCTTATATTGCCATCCGGCCGAAGGCATTAATCGTTTCCAAATCTCCAGGAGCACCAAATGCTTTGCATATCTAGCTTCACATGGGAGGAAAATGGAGAGAGAGAAGGAAGAGAAGAGAGAAAGAAAGAAGAGAGGAAAAGGAATAGATGAAAAGGGAGAGAGGGAAAGGAGAGAAGAGAGGAAAACGGAGAAGAGGAAGAGAGGAAAAGGAAGGAAGAGAGAAGAGAGAAGAGAGGAAAGGGAAGGAAGATAAGAGAGAAATAAAGAAGAGAGGAAAAGGAAGAGAGGAAAAGGGAGAGAGGGAAAGGAGAAAAGAGAGGAAAAGAGAGGAAAAGGGAGAAGAGGAAGAGAGGAAAAGGAAGGAAGAGAAGAGAGAAAGAAAGAAGAGAGGAAAAGGGAAAAAGGGAGAGGAAAAGAGGAAAGGAGAAAAGGAGGAATAGAGGAAAAGAGGAAGAGATGAAAAGAGGAGAGAGGAAAAGGGAGAGAGGGGAGGAAGAGAAGAGAGAAAGAAAGAAGAGAGGAAAAGGGAGAGAGGGAAAGGAGAGAAGAGAGGAAAAGGGAGAAGAGGAAGAGAGGAAAAGAGAGAAGAGAGGAAAAGGAAGGAAGAGAGAAGAGAGGAAAAGAGGAAAAGAGAGAAGAGAGGAAAAGGAAGAGAGGAAAATGAAAAAAGGAAGGAAGAGGAGAGAGAAAGAAAGAAGAGAGGAAAAGGAAAAAAGGAAGAGGAAAATAGGAAAAGGAAGGAAGAGAAGAGAGAAAGAAAGAAGAGAGGAAAAGGAAAAAAGGGAGAGCAAAATAGAAAATGAGAAAAGTTGAGGAAGAGAGGAAAAGGAAGAGAGGAAAGGGTTTCCTACACCCATCACTACAGCTAGCACTTATGGCGCTAGTTGCTGCAGGTCAATGTATAACATAAAAAGTGAAAAGAAAGAGAGTAAGAGAAAAGAGACTTACCTGGATCTCAAAAAATGGAGGCAACCTTGGAGTCTCTTGAGCAGGGTTTAAGGTTTCTACCTACAAAAGAGTGTAAACATACCATTTTAAAAAAAATTAGTGAGTGAAACCACAACTTTGAAGGAGCAACATCCATCAGTTATCCTAAAACATCCATCGGTTATCCTAAAACCGCTATTCCATCGGTATATTCTGACTCTGTTACCCTAAAACCATCGGTATATATCAGTGTTTGTAGGGTAATATAGTCGATAAATACCGACTCTGTTAACATCGGTGAATACCACAACGGATTAAGGGACCAAAACAACCAAGAACCGTGTCGCACGACGCCTAATTTCTTCTCTCGGTTCTTTGGATCCCTAGCTTTGATTTTCACCCCCCTTGCACTCCCAACAAATAGAGCTCTCTCCCCACCTCCCACCCTTCCATCAATCTCCCTCTCCACTTCAAAGAGTTGCAACAAGCTCCTCTCCCTTTCCCTCAAGAAGGTAAGTGATTTTTTCATCTCCCTCTTGTTTCAAGTTCAAGTTGTTTCTATTTCTCTCCTAAGTCTTCTCTCATGTTTTGCTCTCCCTCTCCCTCATGTTTCCCTCACTCTTTCCTCTACTCTACTTTCTCACCATATTTCAGGAATGAAAGAAACCATGAAAGAGATATCATGAAAGAGATGCTTTACCTCTTGTTTTCTTGCTTTTCCTTAGTTTGGAAGTTTCTCCTTACTCTTGTGTTTGGAAGTTTGGAAGTTTCTTGCTTTTCCTTAGTTTGGAAGTTTCTCCTTACTTTTGTGTTGTTGTCTTGGAGATGTGTAGATGGAGAGGATGAGTGGAAGCTCATCAGATGAGGGACCAATGCTCGAAAGTGTGGAATGGCTTAGGGAGAGGTTGACTTGCCCTTGTGCACATTGCAAGCAACTTGTTCAACATCAGCGTCATATTGTCATACGCCACGTGCAAATGTATGGAGAGTCGTCACTGCCACTTGCGACTATTGGTGGTGGCAATGGATCATCCGTAAGTCAATGGTATTTGAGTTAGTGATTAATATTGCATGCACACGAAACTCGTACATGTACACTGACCTTGTAGGATGAGGAGGCTGGTGAGGGAGCATGTCACCCCGAGCTTGAGGAAAGTCTACTTGATGTTCTAGATGATGACAAGGGTCTGGTAGACATGATGGATTCTATTTTTAGGGGCACGATATCACATGTACATGTGATGTCGAAGGAAGAGACCATGCTGTAGGAGTTACAATCAGCATGCTTGTATGAGGGTGCTCGGATGTCCAAACTACGAGCTTGCCTCTCGATCTTGAATTTGCAAGAAAAGTATGGTTGGTCAGACACAAGTGTCTTGGCCTTAATGAGGTTAGCATATAATTGTTAACAATTGATGTTTGGATCTTAATTCTTTTAAGAATTATTATAGTTACTATCTCATTCTTAAAGCTCCTTGCATATGTGAATTGCAATAGGTTGCTCCAAAAGATGTTGCGTGCCGCAAATACCATGCCAGCATCCAGAGATGAAGCGAAGAAGATGTTGACAAATATTGGGATGGATTCATCTACGCTTGTCCTAATGATTGTATTCTCTTTTGTCATGAGCATGGGGATTGGTTAGTTGTCTAGAGTGTGGGGCGTATCATTATAGAGAGGACTTGCAGGGAGAGAAGATCCTAGTAAAGGTCTTGAGACACTTTCCTGTCATCCCCAGAATACAACACATGTTCAGATGCAAGTCCATAGCAGAGTTGATGACATGGCATGCCACACACCGGTCCACCGATGACACTTTGAGAATTCCTATAGATTGTGTTGCTTGGAAGCATATAGACAACATGTGGCTAGAATTTGTGAGAGAGCCACACAACTTACGTTTTGGGCTCGCAATGGATAGTGTGAACCCTTTTGATTTATGCTCTGCAAGAACGAGATATATGTGTAATGAGGTGGCCAGAGTTTCTTGAGTGGGGAAACTTTCAATGTGAGTTAATGAGAAGCACTAGGATGGATGAAAGAAGAGAGTGTTTGTGGAAGAACTAGGATAGAAGAATCTAAGTTATCAGGATGGATGAAAGAAGAGAGTGTTTGTGGAAGGACTAGGATAGAAGAATGCAAGTTACTGAGAAGGACTAGGATGTAAGAAATAAGAGAGTGTTTGTGGAAGGACTAGGATGGAAGAATACAAGTGCACTAAGGGACGATGTGTTCACTATGATAAGGATAAGGGTTGGAATAAAGTGAGAGGCACGATGTGTTCACTATGATAAGGATAAGGGTTGGAATAAAGTGAGAGAAGCATTGGTAATGCTCTACTTTTAAGTGAGTGGAGATTGTCCAACTGAATAAAATTTTGCGGAGCATTAGGAATGTTGTACTTTAAGTGAGTGAAGCATTGGGAATTGATACTTGCGAGTGAAATATATTACAAGTGAGAGAGAGAGTGATAAGACGAATACAAGTTAATTAGAAGGACTAGGATGTAAGAAATAAGAGAGTGTCTTGAAGGGATAGAAAGTGAGGGAAGATGTAAAGTGAAAGACGAATACAAGTTAATCAGAAGGACTAGGATGTAAGAAATAAGAGAGCGTTTGTGGAAGGACTAGGATGGAAGAATACAAGTCCACTAAGGCACGATGTGTTCGCTATGATAAGGATAAGGGTTGGAATAAAGTGAGAGAAGCATTGGGAATGCTCTACTTTAAGTGAGTGGAGACTAGGATGGAAGAATACAAGTGCACTAAGGCATGATGTGTTCGCTATGATAAGGATAATGGTTGGAATAAAGTGAAAGAAGCATTGGGAATGCTCTACTTTAAGTGAGGGGAGACTGTCCAACTGAATAAAATTTTGCAGAGCAATGGGAATGTTGTACTTTAAGTGAGTGGAGCATTGGGAATTGATACTTGTGAGTGAAATATATTACAAATATTACATCATCACATATTCATATCAAAATTCTCATCACACAAGGATTTATTTCCAAATAATCACATCATCACACATTCATATCATAAAATTGTGTGCATGAAGAAATATATTACAAATATTACATCATCACATATTCATATCAAAATTCTCATCACACAAGGATTTATTTCCAAATAATCACATCATCACACATTCATATCATAAAATTGTGTGCATGAAATAATTATATAAATATCATCAGTAAATGCCACTTAAGTAATAAGTCACAAATTGGTGTATAATCAACAAAAACTACAAACACAACATCATACATGCATCACAACTCTTCTGATGCTTCTAGTGGAGACTGTGGCAACTCTTCTTATGCTTCCAATGGAGGCTGTGGTGCTCTAGATGTACACTCAGTCTCTACTTCTTCTGTAGTATGTAGTGCTTTCGGAGTAGACTCAGTATCCTCTTCCTTAAATGCAAGCGGAGGTTGTGGCAACTCTTCTTATGCTTCCAGTGGAGGCTGTGGTGTTGTAGGTGTACACTGGGTTTCTACTTATTCTGTAGTGTGCAGTGCTTTCATAGTAGACTCGGTCTCCTCTTCCTTAAATGCAAGCTCTGATATTGCTTCATTTGCACGTTGTATTCTAATGGCAGCAATTAGGTCTCGAATGATTTCAGCCCTAAACAATTGTATATCCTCCTCTGAATATTTGAGCTCCAAAGAGTCTTCCGATGAGATCTGTGGCTTAAGTGAGAAAATTTCTTTAAAAATCAACATGCAGTTGTAGGAAACTCTCCACCCACAACTATGGCCATCTTCCTGCTCTACTACTAAATGCTTTTGGAAGTCTATCGAGTCTTTGTACTGTCTTGTTTCTCTGATAGCAGATACCAACTTCTCAATCGACCTGCTCATCATGACATATTAAGAAAACTTAGTGTGTCTATTACATAAGGTACATAATATAGAAGTAACAACAGATTAATAGAATACTTACATTTGCACTGAGCCATGAAAGCCTGCAATCGAGTTAACAAA
Organism: Dipteris shenzhenensis; assembly: GCF_047967505.1. NCBI lineage: Eukaryota > Viridiplantae > Streptophyta > Polypodiopsida > Gleicheniales > Dipteridaceae > Dipteris > Dipteris shenzhenensis. The sequence continues at coordinate 52,529,323 of NC_141600.1, read as the reverse complement.
CCAACAATAGTTGTCTTCAAGGTCCCAAACCACCAGACTCCAATGTTCCCTACACGAATAATTAATAACCATTATATTTAACACAATGTTGCCAGTATAAGATGAAAATAAAGATTGCCATGATGATACTTACATCTCGTGATATGCCATAAATAGGACTCGCATGCCATGTAAATGTAAAGGCTGTAACCATTTACAAACATCGGCTATTGTCTTTTTGCTATCACTAAGTATAGGAGAAAGGAGGGAATCCAACATATCCACATGGTTTTGTACGGCTCTACCAAATCATGAGATAACTATACTGCACCAACAAATAAATGAATATTAGCTTATTAGATTTAATCAAAATATTGAATTATCAAGCAGAGAAAAAGTTTGTATCAAACCTGAGAATGGCCATCATAACGTTGTTATTGACCTCATTTGAAGCTCTAGAGAGGATTGAAATCTCCTCTCCCCCAAATTCAAGATACTGAGGTCTATGTTGAATCATAACCCTAACATTAAAAGAGCTTCCCAATTCTTCCAATGAAGCAGTGTTTGTAGAGTTAAGGTTTTCTATCCCCTTTGACTCTTTGACGGCATTCATTTCGCACTCAATGATTGCTCGAATGGTACATGTTATAAATGCATAGAGATGCAAATCCGTATATGTTGATAGTGTGGTGTCATTTTGTATCTCAAAAATTTGACCACGTACCAAAAAGCAATTGTAGCCCACCCTCCATCCACAATTATAGATGTGGCTATTCTCTTGATGTGATATCTGACATGTTATATACTCTATTTGTTGTACCAAGTCACATTGCCGCATTACTATGTCAATAGCACCTACTAACTTTCAAGCTGATCTGCACATCAAAACATATAACAACAGTGAATATGTGCATTGCATATCAATCTACATGTCAAGAAGTGACAACAAGTGTAGTCTATACTTACTCTAACACATTGCCATGTATTCTTCTTCACTTGCTATGTCCTCCACATCCTCCTTCTGCTATAAAAAGATAAAAAAGTTATGTGATGTACACATCCCAAATAAAGGCTTAAATAAGCAGATAAGGTTTCATACATGCTTTCATTAGAGTGAGTCTCTCCTCTGCTTGGAGCAAAAATTTAAAAAGGTTTCATACATGCTTTCATTAGAGTGAGTCTCTCCTCCTCTTGGAGGAAAAATTTAAAAAGTTATGAGATTTACACATCCCAAATAAAAATAAAGGTTTAAATAATCATAGAAGTATAAAGATAGCATGCTTTCATTAGACTCAGTCTCTTCTCCTCTTGAAGGAAAATATAAAAAAGTTATGAGATTTACATATCCCAATTAAAGGCTTGAACAATCATACAAGTATAAAGATAAGGTTTTATACATGCTGCAATGTAGTCATATTTTCAGGTTGTTTCCCAATGGTAGTAATTAGACGCTGAATACTCTCAGCCCAAAATGCTAGCAGATCGGCTTCTGTATATGATTCCATTTTGACTGGTAACTCCAAATCAAAAATCTCTCTAAGGAACAACATGTAGTTGTAGGCAACTCTCCACCCACAGCTGTGTCCATCTTTTTGCTCCACTGGTAGACGTCTTTTGAATTCTACTTGATCATGTTGCTCCGTGGTTGTTCAGACAGCAGATACTAGCTGATATGTAGCACTGTCCATCATGACATATTAAATATATTAATATGTCATGATCATAAGATAAAAAATAAGAAAGTATCAAAAATATTAAGAGAATAATTACCTTGGGGAGTTGGCATGATAGCCTTCCATTGAATTCACAAACCATAAATGATTGAGTTCAAGGTCCCAGAAGATCAAACTCCAATGTGAGCTACACGACCAGAATAAAAATGATTATTGTTTTACAGAAACTTGCCAAATAAATAGTAAAAATAAGGTTAGAGTTGATACTTACGCCTCATGATAAGGCATTAAGATGACTCGCACCCCATCTAAATTCAAAGGGCTTAACTAGGTACAAACATCTTCTATAGTCTCTTGAGGAGAGCTAAGAATAGAAGAAAGGAGAGCATCGAGCATGTAGACACGATGCTGCACTGCACTAGGAAGCTGAGAAATAACTACACTGCACCAAGAAATAAACAAACATTAGCTCATAGAATTGATTTGCATTCTGCACTAGGAAACTAATATATAACTACACTATGAATAAATAAACAAATGTTAGCTCATTGAAGTAGCAACAAATAAACAAACGTTACCTGAGAATGGCCAAGATAACATTGTCATTAACCTCTTTTAAAGGATTGGAGAGGATTAAAACCTCCTCTCTACCAAAGCTCAAATACTGAGGTTCTCGTTTCCAAACGATCCTAACTTCAAATGAGCTCTCCATTTTATCCAATGCAGCTAAATTTGATTCTTCAATCAAATTTAGAGGTGGTTGCATTGTTGAAGTAGAAGAGAGTGCCTCCGTATTGACTTCATCCATTTCTTCTCCCTCTATTGCCTGTAAACAAATATGAGAGATTAGATTCATTATCTTTAAATTTAAATCTTATTTAAAACATTGTATTTAGTTGAGAAATAGAGAGTTCATACTGCTAATTATTGTCATAGTGGCCTTTTTTCATAACCCTGCGAGCCATAATTATCAAAGAAGGCATCATCATGTTTGTCTTCATCCACCAACCTCTCTCTGAACAGCCAGGTCATGTAAGTCCATCTTTTCATCATCATCAACTGGGACATTATGATCTTCAAGGTAATCATCCATGTCATCGGTGTCCTTGTGGTCTATCTCTTTTTCATAGCCTGTGGTTAGATCTACTTGAAGGTGAAAATAAGCCATGAAATGCTTATTTTCAATAATATTTGTGGAGTTGCCTTTTCTGAGGAGATCCTTAAATAAATATCCCATCCTGCACAAGGTGACCTCCCAACCTGCCGGTAGAAAATTCTCCATCATGGTAAGCAAGAGACTCCCACTTTTTGCAGGACTTCCATAGTTGTTTTTTTGATAATGTATGGACCTGGGAATATCTTGCTCTTCTAGCATCAATCTCAAATTATTTGAATTCCCTCTTATGTTATTTTGTAAGGAGTGATCAAGGTTGGGACTCCGCATACACAAAAAGAATGATTCAAGAGATTGAATCGCTATGCCACATTGTCTCTTGCTCTCTTTGCTGCATAAACACCACTATAGATCTTCAAATCTGATGAATATGCTCGCTCTAGAGTAACCTGTATGGCTTCTTTGTCTTTTTTATCAACAAAAATGACAATGTTGCAAATTTCCACTTTGCTAATGGTGGTATATACTATTCTATCAATGAAGTTATGGATATCATCGCTAGAAACTTCATTGATAAAGAATAGTTGTGGCTTATCCCATGCTGGCTCATTCTTTAAGAAGTCATCTTCTGAGACTCCCCTGGAGTTCACAAGCTTTCCAGACTCTGCCATAACCTCTACATTGAATTGAAAGCTTTGGTGCATATCTGTTGGCATCCTTATCTCGCTGATTAATATTTCCACATATGCAACCACCTATTGTGGGATTTCTTTTCTCATATAAGAGGTTACTATTTCTGACCCAAATCTTCATCCTTTTTAATCCACCTGTTTGCCCATAGCTTTACCTTGGGTGTTGACAAAGAAGCTATATACTTCACCACATTATAGTCAATGTTACAATGAGTAAGTGGAATTTGTTTCTCTGACAGCAAATACTTAATGGCACTATGCACTGCATCACGCCTCACCTGTACATTGATGCATTCTTCCATGCAGTGGTCTTTGTCTTTTTTTCCAAAAAACCATTCTTTCTTTAAAGTTTTTTGTGCTGCCATGGATGCATACTTGTTAGGTAAGTACTTTATAGGCCTCCACATCCTTGTCGTCAACTCCTTCTTATCCATTACCTTTGACTTTTCGGAGATAAACAAAGGAGCTTCATAGGTCCACTGTCCATGCTCACAAGCAATGCACGTTTCAAGTATCTCATTGAACACTTCAACAGGATGAAATATGATAGAAGTGTAGTCGGCATATCTGTCCCTCACCACCTTGAGGCTTGTCATACTTTCTTCTAGCTCTTGAGTTCCCCTAGGCACAACTGCACTCAAAGAAGTATAGAAGTTCGTGAGTGTGTCGGTGTCTACTTTTGTGACCTTTCGCTTCAAATCAGGATTTGGAGAACCAAATGTTGTCCATATAACCCTTGCCTTCTGTAAGACCTCTGATGTTGAGGATATCTTACGCTTTCCATGGACATAATGATTAAGTCTTTCGGACTCAATCAAATACTTGATCTCATGCTTGAATATACAGATTGTTGCAGGATAATAATGGAATGAACTTATCTTTGCAAATTGTTCTGGAGTGAGTCTTTTGACCTCCTTTGCTTCCCTTGTGATCTGATTACAAGAATAAGCCCAATGTTGACCATCAATGGGCTGGAATCTGCAATGAAGGAGGAATTCCTTCTTTGCTTCCTTTAGCATATTCTCACCTTGTGCCTCTTTGCCTTGTTCATGTGGAATATTTTTAAGAGTGTCTTTAAAGAATCGATTGGAGGTTTCCTCGAAATGTGTAGGCCCTGTAAATGTTATTTGATCCAGAAAACTATTTTTGGTTGGACAAAACATTATTGGGCGCAAGACCACATTGCTTGCCACAGGTTTCTTACCATCTTTCAAAGCCTCGTATATTTGCATTGCATAGGATATATCAAGGCTTCGGCTATTAGTAAAGAGAGCTGCAGCTTCCACATCTTTAGCATTCACAAACCACGTCCTTTGACCCTAGATATATCCCACATCATCATCTGTAACTACTTCATTAAGACGCAGATTAAGATTTTTTATTGATGTGAGTTCATTTTGATCATCTTCAGCCTCGAGTTCTGAGTCTTCTTCATCTTTCTCTTCTTTTAACCGTTTTTCATCCACATTATCTCTCTCTATAGTGGGACGATGTCTTTTTTTATTGCTTGGAACCGTGGCTCTTGTAGTACTAGCCTTTTGCATTTCACATCATGGTTTGCTAGCAAGAGCTTCTAGCATAACTGCAGTGGATCGACCTTGATCTTCTTCAATTTTTTTTAATTCCCGTGCACTCAAGGCTTGTGTTTCATCATCCTTAGTTACATCCACCATTTCTTGCTCTAGAAGTTTGCGCTCATGTTCTACACGTTTGTGACAGTGTGCCTGTTCTTCTTATCCGTGCATCGAAGTCTGAGCTTTTTGATCTCCTTCATGTGAACATCCTTGAATATGAGGAGCATATTCTGCATCCTGAAAGTACTCAAACATTATCTTTGCATGCATCCTTTTTGCCACCACACTAGGAAATCGCTCCCAAGTATATGAAAGAGTCTCCAATGCACTTTGTAGCTCTGGAAACTTTGATGGTTGAGGAGGAGGCATCACAAAGTTCTTTGAGTCTCTCCTTGACACAATAATATGAATATCGCCAACTTCAGGATCTGAACTCTTTGTAAAAATATCCACAAAGGTGTCTTTTCGCTCTAATATTATGCCTACCACAAGGCTTGAAGTCATATCTTTTTTGAAGAAAGTAGCATCCCATGGATCTTCAACACCATTGAACTCCCTTTTTGACATAAGTAGAAAGAGTCTCTTTTCCTTTTGATGAAGAAACCAAGCTCTTCTGCCCATGTGATATCAAGTCCACCTACAAAAGCCATTGGGGCTATATTCCTTTTCTTTGAAATTCAAAGTGACATCAGAAACCCATTCTCTAATCTCAGAGTCATTTAGGATAGCCACCACATTAGTAATCCTACAAGAAAAGATAATGAAGAATTTAGATACATACAAGTAAAGTACAATATACAACCCTTGATACAATAAATGTGGGAAATAGCCCAAAAGGCTTTACAAGGCTTCATATGGCAATAAATGTGGGAAATAGCCTAGAAGGCTTTACAAGGCTTAAATATTTGTACAAATGTAAAAAAATTAGCCAATAAAGCTTTACAAGTAATATAAAATGTCGTCTAGTGATAAAGCTTCAATCTTCGTGAAGACATGTAATCTGTCCATCCATTGATTTGCCCTCTAGTCATAAAGCTTCAATCTTCATGATGACATGTAATCTGTCCATCCATTGATATCTGTGCACTGATACCCAACTGATGCAATCTACCCACTAAAAACTGTTCCACTGATATGCACTTATGCAGCCCACATGATATCCACTTATGCATCCCATTGATACTCGTTAAA
>NC_141600.1:51185600-51208100 GCF_047967505.1 Dipteris shenzhenensis | reverse complement strand
TATTTTTTGAGTTTGATCCAATAGAGTTGTAGAGCTTAGAAAGATAAGCACTTCTCCTTTTTACACTATGGTGAAATTCCTCCTTAATACGGCTCTAACATTCTTCCTTGTCAGATTATAATATAATTAAAATATCCCTTCCAATTACATGAAAAGGTACTTGGCTTAGTGGTAGCTCATAACATTTTGCTAAATTGTAGGTCGCGGGTTCAATTCTTAATGAAAGCACAACAGGTTGCCACATCTGCATGTCACATAACCAAGGGATCAAGAGCACTTCAATATGCCATGTCACCAAGGGTGCCATGTTAGTGATATGCCATGTCATTAAAATAGTGCCACATCATCAAACACATGGTGAATTACCATGTCATCTTTTGGCATACCACATAAGCAAGATGCCACATCATCAAGCTCATGCCATGTCATCAAGGATGACATGTCACCAAGGTTATTGCCACATCATCAAGGTGACACATGGCGATTAATGAGAGAGACACGTGGTAGAAGGCAAAGGCGTGGCGAGGTCCACATGGCAGATACGAGGGGCGATGATGTGGCATGGTCGAGGCAGTGAGGTGGCACACACACACACAAAGAGAAAGAGAGAGAGAGAGAGAGAGAGAGGGGGGGGAGAGGAGAGAGAAAGCATGGGGGAGGAAAGAAGAGAGAGGAGGGAGGTAGAGAGAGAAGGGGGTAGAGAGAGATGTGAGTAGAGAGAAGGGGAAGTGAAGGAGATCAAGAGTAGAGAAAGGAAAGAGAGAAGGGGAGTAGAAAGAGAAGAGGGAGAAAGGAGAGTAGTGGGTGACTAGAGAGAGGAGAGAGAAAGAGAGAGGTGTGCGAAAGAGAGGGAGTAGAGAGAGAGAAACGAGGGAGAGAAGAGAGAAGAGAGGGAAGAGGGGGGTTTCAGAGATAGATGCGAGGACACGAAGAGACTAGTGAGTGGTGTGCTATGAGGTGAGAGATGGAAGAGTAGAGAGAAAAGAGAGAGAGAGCATGAGGGGCAGGGGAGTGAGGAGTCATATTTTATTCTCTTTCAAAAAAGGAAACTCAAAGCGGGAAATTTACAATGCAGAGAACATCTACACATGAGATAAAATAGAGCCATCAATGTGACGAAGCAATCTTCGTAGCCATAAGTTGTGGAGATTTGGATCCGAACAGCCACACCAATTGTCATAGGCCAACAGGCACAAAGCATGGTGATGCTCCATAGCCATGGGGAAAAGGCAGAGAGATGGAAAAAGAGATAAAACTGGAGGGAAAAATGGAGATAAGAGTGGAAGAGGGGTAAGGGGGCTATGGTCCAAGGGGCAAGAAGAAGGGAGAAGAGGGAAATATATATGACAAGAGGGGAAGGGGGGATATGGATATCATGGATGAAGGGGGCATGCTTTATTGAGAATGAAAGGGGATGGAGAATCAAAGTACAAGGGTACTGGCTATACAAGAAAGCCTCATGTCCCATCAAGGAATAGCACCTCCTTTTATAACCAAAAGGAGGGGGCTCTACTAATAAATGTATCCTCCCACATGCATGGTGTGTGTGGAGGCATCTTCCATGTGACCTAGGTGGGTATGCACTCTCAATTGTGAGTGGCAAGCCTTTGCCTCATTTTTCCACATAAATAAAACCTTCTTACCCTAAGTCTAAGATGCCCCATGGCTCCTCAATTTTATAATATCTAGGACACCTCCACCTATTTTAAACTATATATCCCATTGACCTTGGCCATATGTCTTGCATGGGACCATTGTTATGGATAAATTTGACCAAAGTAAAAGGCATAAATATATGTGTGCTTGTATGTGTGGCAATAGTATAATAAAATATGGTGTGCATAAGGCCCAGGGTTGAGGTGGCAAGGCATGACCATCTGCCACCCTCCATGTAAGAGGACCCATAAGGTGTGTTGTACATAATCCATGGTAGTAATAATATAAAATGATAAGGTGGCATGGGTCCTCCATGCACCACCCCTCCACTTAGGCGGTCCCACGCTTGCATTTAGTGAGATATGGCCCAAGGACCATGGGAGAAGTAATATAAAATAGGTGGAGACATATATTATATTGGATTATTCCCTCCATGTAGGATAGGCCCATGTGGGGGGGGGTGTAGAAAGTCCAAGAATGCAAGTTAAATAATGGGAAAGTAGGATGAGGTGGCAAGATTCCTTGTGCCAACCCTCCACTTGTCCTTCTAGATGTTTGAATGTATTATAAAATTGGGAAGAGACCAAGGGAGTATCTTAGACTTGGGATATGGGGGTTGATGTATGTGGAAAAATGAGGCAAAGGATTGTCGCACACAATTCAGAGTACGTAACTACCTAGCCCACATGGGACACTCTTCCACACACACCATGCATGTGGGAGGATGCATTTATTAGGAGAGACCCCCTCTTGGCTATAAAAGGAGGGGGCTATTCCTTGATGGAACACGCTCATTCTTGTAAAGCCACCTAGCTAGTACTTTGATTTCCCCCCCCATCTTTCCAATAAAGCATGACTCTCTTCCCTTGATGTCTCCATCTCTACATTCCACCTCCCATCATGTACATGCTCCTCTTCCCTGTGCCATAGTCCCTCTCTTCATTCCCACCCCTCTTAATCTTTTTTTTCCCACACCTATGTTAACGCTTCTTCCCTCATGTTCCCTTTTCCTCCAGGGCCCTCGAGTGTCACCATGCCTACCATCTAGCCTCATGCCTCGAATTATTTCCTAGTTAATAGAATTGGTGTGGCTCCTGGGATCAAAATCTCCACGGCTAGTGGTGTAAAATTCATTACTCCTACGGCTGGGTGTAGTTCTGTAGCACCTTCCGTGTGCAGTTCTTTGCTTTTGCACCTCCAATCCGTGTATCGTTTGCTCGTAGTTCTCCGTCTCTGTGGCTCCAGAACTTCTCAGTATCTGTGCATTTAGCCTGTGGTTCCTATGCATCTTCTAGGTTCCTGCGCAGCGCCACACATCTTCTAGTCGACCACACCTGCAAAACTTCTCATGCGCATTTGCAACACAAGCACGTCCCTTGGTTGCAGCTAGCGCATCTGCACGTCACGGACAGATCACGAATCGCGACTGTTTTTTGAGTTCTTGTGTCTTCTAGCGCACCTGCGCGTCGTGGACAGACTTTTTGAGCGCCTGCAAAAGATCTCACATCCCTCTTCCTCTTCTCTTCTCCTCTCCTCTCCTCTCCTTTTTATTAAGGAGTGGGAATTGAACCCAAGACCTCCCCATTCACAAAAGGAAGACTTACCAATGGGCCAACAAATAGGAAGTGATGAAAGTGTAAAGATATTGCTTATATGGTGAAATCTCATGAACTATAACTCTCTAACCGTAGGGAGTTTCCTCTTGTTGTAAAAAGCAAAAGTACTTCATTTCATGTGCTCTATTCATATCTGATACTAGACCGTAGATTCTGAACTTTTTCAAGTTCACTCCTTGGACGCACGCCACACGAGGAGGGTGGATATTTATGTCACTTCTCGATGAGTTCAAGGATTTGGTTCTTGGTCCTCCGCTCATTATGGTTACCAATTGGCGAGATCTCTTTCTTGATCTTCATGTCGATCTTCAACAACAACTGATTGTACAATGCATTGTTCAATGAGACGACGGGTGGGATGATACACCGTGGATGATTCAAGGTGAAGAATTAGTGATACATTGGGAGGACTTTGATTTGAATTCTACTCATTGTGCAGTGATCGAGCTACTTGTTGCATCGGAGGTAATTAAAAGGGTGACATTCTTCGAAGGGTGGGATGCTCCCCAAGCTTGGGGGGAGATTTGGCGCATCTGCTTATTAATTCCTGTGGATAAGCTCATCTTAAATGATTTCTTCTCAATCTCATTACAAAGGTTTCTAGGGTTCGGCTATGGTTGGTAATGTTTCTACCAAGGAATCCCTTTGTACCTAATCAACCTTTTGTGCCTCATTTTGAGCTTCAAGTTGTAATTCTTTTTCGTCTAAAGATAAACTATCAACAAAGGATTACAAGTTTATCTGGTGCTAAACGTCTTGCTCAAGTATTGAATTCTCCGCACCCTCTCCTTCTATATCTTGGACTACCGAGAAACTTGGGATGTCCAGGGATTTTAGTCTTGGTGTGATGACATCTTGGCTCCTCCAATTTGACGGCGCATACAAACCTTCGACCAAGGCTGCTGGTGTGGGTGTGAAGCTCACTTCACTAGGGGGTGAGGTGTATTGTTATAGCAAGTCTGCACCAGCAAGTACTTGCAACCAAGCTCAGTACTTGGCACTCATTTTGGGGCTACAAAAGGCACAAGAACATCACATCAAGCAACTTGAGGTGCAAGGAGATTCTCAACTCGTGTGTGAACAAGTTAGTGGAAGGTGGAAGGTGTGGAGTGAAGGCTTGGTTCCATGCCATGAACAAGCATTGGAACTTTGCCAACAATTTGAAGAGGTAAAAATTCAACATATCCCTTGAGCTCAAAATATAGTTGTTGATTTCTTGGCACGTGAAGCTTGTACTTCAATCACGCATGAAGCGAGTGGAAGCACCGCCCCAACAAAGCCGCAAGCCATGAAGGAGGGTGATCATTTGTAAGGAATGCAAAGGTTATGGTCATCATGAAACTAAGTGTTGGGCATATTTGATACGAGTTTACCGACTTTGGAAGATCATCAGAAAGGTCCTCAAGGAATTGCTCAAAAGAAGGATGCCAGACTGCACACCCTTTGAAGAAATAGCATGGCGATTACAAGAACTGGAAGAAGCTGAAGGTGATGTGCAAGCTCTCCAACTGTTGACATTTGTCATGGCATTCTTGTTTGCCTTGATGAAACCTCATGCAGTGCCGTGTCTCCAACCCTTGCTTGTAAAGATGGATGCGATATCATGAGGGTTGGTCCTTTTAAGATTGTCTATGAGCTATTCTATGCTGAAGATTCTTCCCGTGTAGTATTTCACAATACACCAGTCACACCCTACCCTGCGTATGTGTGCTTTGTGGATGTATCTTCACTTGATTTTCAGTTCAAGCTACCTCTTTCCATTGTTTGCCAATAGATAAGCCTCATTTAAACTCTCTCTTTTCCATTTTTCAAGCATGGCTGACATTCCTGTGTTTTGTGGATGGGTTGAAGAAAATCCAAATGAGTATCTTGTGGCCTTCAAGCGCCGTTGTGTTTCTCTCAACTTTCTTACTGAAGATAGATGGTTGTTGGTTCTTCCCACATTTCTAGAGGGTTTGGCTCAAGTGTGGTATGAGAAGTAGGCCGATGAAATTCGCCAAAGCTCGCCAAGGTTAACAGCGATGATTGAGTATTTCGGCAAAGAAGAGGAGCCGGAGAATGTGTACCTGCTGGTGGCAAACTTGAAGCAGTCAGAAGGTGAGACGGCACGTCGATATGTGGATCGAGCAGCCGTGCTCCTGGACCGTTTAATTACCATGCAGGAGGACAATGCCGGATTTCGAGCTAAAATGACTCAGCATGTGCTAGGCTACCTTGTAGCAGGAGCAAGTGATGAATTCCGCCTCAAGCTTAAATGGGAGAATCCAGAAATTATGGCGCTAGCACATGAGATTGCTCAAAAGTTTGATAAAGTTCAGTCTGATCCCGCTTCAAAGAAGGCGATTGTCCCTCCGTAGGGACAACCCCCTCAATTCTTGCAACAACAACCTGGGGGGTCTACCTCAGGGGCATACCCCCACCCCTCATCAGGGACGTATCCACCGCCTCCACCTCAAATGTATGGTCCTCGCTTAGATGCTTACCCCCAACAAGGTGTATATCCTCAACCTCGCCCACAAGCCCCCCTCCTTCCTACTCCCTCGGCCCCTCCTACTAAGGAACACGGAGTCAATGACCTAGCCAAGGCCCTGAATGATCTTCGGCTTGAGATGGTGGGCATCAAAAATCAAGCCAATCACCATCCAAGAGAACGTGCCAATGTTGTGTGCGAGTGCCACTAGAAGGGTCATTATCGCACGGAATGTCCTAATATTCCAAGGGTGAATCTTCTGAGTGAATTAGGCACTGAGGATTCTGATGTAGAGATCCTTGACCTCGAGAAAAGAAGTTGTACCACCACCTCGGACCCTCTCCAAACCGTGGACCGGGATGCCCCAGGAAGAAGGTGTCCTTCTCAAAGCCCTCAGATGCTGAGATGACAGACACACCAACAGAGAAGACTAAAAGATCTTGCAAGAGTAAGTGGTTGCCCTCGGCTTTTTCCATCGGCTCGGGGCAAGAGGACTATTCGGTCGTTCAGGACCTTGCTCATCAGTCTTTGAGCATCACGCTCCGTCAACTAACAGCATTAAACCCTAAGGTGAGAAGTGAGTTGCAGCAAGGGATCTCAACAAGGAGGAGCAAGAAAAAGGAAAAGGTACGAGAGGTCTCTTCTATCTCTGAAGAAATTGATCGGCACCCACATACAGTAGATGTCATCATAGATAATTGCCGTGTCAAAAGTGTGTGTGTTGATGGGGGAGCTGCATGTAATATCATGGTGCCCCGAATCATGAAGAAATTGAATTTGAAATGCACAAGATGTTCCTCCACTCGAATCAAGGTAGAAGATGGTTGACAACTCGCCACCCTGGGAGTCATTAAGGATTTGCCCATCACTGTCAATGGGTTGACCACCACTGTCAATTTCTATGTAGTGGACATCAAAGATACAGGCAGGAGTTACCCAGCCATACTCGAGAGACCATGGTTCAGAAACAGTGATGCAGTCAGCTATTGGAAGACATGACACATGTCTTTTGGTGCTTCTAAGGAGAAGATCCCGGTGCAACCAGGTGCCACGGAACCAGAAGAAGAAGAGGAGCAAGACAGTGATACTCTCTCATCCTCAGTGTCTGAATCAATGGAAGAATCAGATGGGGGGGAGGAGTTCTTAGAGGAGGAAGATTACATGATGGGGGTGTCTCCAACCCCGCCAACTGCAGAAAAGGTAACAGCTAGTCCTCAACAGCTTGAATCTATGCTTTCCCCTGACCTCACTCTGAGTGAGAAAGACGAGTTCCTAGAAATGTTCAAAGATTTCCCTGACCTCTTTGCAACTAGCTACCGCCACCTTTGCCATGTGACTGCCATAGAGCACAAGATAGAGCTGAAGCATGATGCGAAGCTTGTGGCTCAGAAGTATCGGAGATTAGGACCCCTATAGACCAATGCTTTGCACTCAGAGTTGCAAAAACTTGTAGAAGCTGGGTTTATTGTTCTGGTTCACAATACTAAATGGGTTTCACCAGTGGTAGTCACCCCAAAGAAAAACAAAAAGTGGGGGGTCTGCATCGACTATAAGAAACTCAATGCAGCCACCAAGAGGGACCATCATCCTCTTCCCTTTCAAGACCTCATTCTTGAGAAGGTAAGTGGTCATGAGATGTATACTTTCTGTGATGGTTACTCCGGGTTTTATCAAATCAAAATTGCTGAGGAGGATGTGCTTAAAACCACATTTGCCACACCTTGGGGGACATTTGCATTCAAAGTAATGCCATTTGGCCTCACCAATGCTCCTGCTACCTTTCAAAGATTTATGCAGATGGTGTTTGCTCCTTATTTGGGGGTTTTCTTGGAGGTGTTTTTAGATGATTTCTGTATATTCTCGGCACATAAGGAGCATGTCATGAAGGTTAGTTTGGCCTTCCAAAGGGTCAATGATGCGAATGGCAGCCTCAACCCTGATAAATGCACCATTGGAGCCACTCAAGGGAGGTTACTGGGACATATTGTCTCATTTGAGGGCATCAAGCCTGACCCCGAGAAGGTAGAAGCTATCCTTAAGCTCTCCCCGCCAACAACCAAATGTCAGGTATGCTCATTTGTCAATCTAGCAGGATACTATCGCTGCTTCATTGATGAATATGCTGCTTTGACGCGACCCATGACTATACTATTAAAAGATGGAGTTGATTTCTCTTGGGATGAGGATTGTGATCATGGGTTTGTACAAATCAAGAGTACTCTGGCTTCAAAACCCATTCTATGCAATCTTGATTGGTCAAAGACTTTCGATATCAATCTTGGGTTTGGTGAGCACACTCTGGCAGGTATTCTTCAACAAGGGGAGGAGTGGGATCAAAAGATCACGAAAGTTGTGTGGGCTTACAACATCACTCATAAAACGTCTATAGGTCACACTCGTTTTGAGTTGGTGTACGGTACTGAGGCAATTTTACCACTAGAGATAGAGATTCCAGCCTTGAGATTGGCACGAGAACAGAGGATGACAGAAGATGAACATGTAGAGGCCAGGTTGGTACAACTTGAGAAGTTAGATGAAACCTGACGCCTTGCACTACATCAAACAGAGATCCGAAAGAATTGAAAAAAGGCCCGCTTGGATGCTAAAATTCACAAGGGATGGGAAAGACACTTTGCTGAGGGGGATGTTGTGCTATGCTTTGATAACAAATTGGACCACCAAATGGATAAGAAGTTCCTGCCACTGTGGACTGGTCCATACAAAGTCATCAAGGAACGTAGCAATGGGTTTGTACAAGTTCAGGAGCTGCATGAGCCATATGGCAAGAAGGTGATCAACAAGCGTTGTCTCAAGCCCTTCTTTGTGCGTGATGGTCCCAGGCATGGAAATGCTGTGCATTCCCTGCCTAGGGGGGGGAACGGTTATGGATAAATTTGACCAAAGTAAAAGGCATAAATATGTGTGTGCTTGTATGTGTGGCAATAGTATAATAAAATATGGTGTGCATAAGGCTTAGGGTTGAGGTGGCAGGGCATGACCATGTGCCACCCTCCATGTAAGAGGACCCATAAGGTGTGTTGTACATAATCCATGGTAGTAATAATATAAAATGATAAGGTGACATGGGTCCTCCATGCACCACCCCTCCACCTAGGCAGTCCCATGCCTACATTTAGTGAGATATGGCCCAAGGACCATGGGAGAAGTAATATAAGATAGGTGGAGATAGATATTATGTTGGATTATTCCCTCCATGTAGGATAGGCACTACTACACACGGATCCTATTGCGACGTTTACGTACCGACGTTTAGTGCCCGCTTAGCGTTAATCATCGGTATGAAAAGCGAGTTTCCTAAATCGTTGCTATATAGCGACTCTTGCTAAAAGTCGCTATATAGCGACTATTATAAAGGTCGCTATATAGCGACTTTTAAGTGTCGCTATATAGCGACACTGATATACAATTTTATAGCGACGTTTTTCCAGAGAGGTTTTTTTTTTTAATATAGGCCTTAAAAGTTAGTTTTTTCCAATGACAAATTTTTTTAAATTTTCATACATGTTTGAGCTCATAGAGAATAAAAAAATGAGAGCATGTACATCAAGCCTTTGAAGCTCATATATTCATGTCTAAGTTTGAGATGAGAAAAATCAAATAAGAGCATTTACATCAACTGTTTCATCTTGAGCCAAGTCTAAGGCGCCAAACAAGTCTATCTCCAACTCTATACCGAGTTGATCTCCTATATCATCATTGTACTCTAGCATCGTACGTTCACCTAAAAGTATTTGATCATCTTCTTCAATAAAGTGTGGTGATTCTTGATGATTGTTGTCTTCTTCCTCAATATCGTGATCTCCATCCTCCTCCCGTGCGATGTCATTATGCGCATCTTCCTCTTGGCTCATATGGTGATCTACATCTTCTTCACTAGATTCATCAATTGGATCTGGCATTGGTAGTGGCATCTCCATATCCACATCTCGATCTTCAAAAATTTGCTTACTTTCTGGTGCAACTTGGATCACGTACCACCATCTTGGATCAGAATGATCCGGATGAAAAACCACCTATATTGAAGATGGGTGCCAAATGTCGTCAATTATATATATGAAATTATGCTCAAGTACATGTATCAATGGACTTTAAAAACGAAAGCTTTGACTAATTAAATCATTAGTATGCACCTACTCACAGTGCTCGGGAAGAACAAAAGTATCACTTTCATCGGTCCAATGTTTGGTGGAGTCTATTGCAAAGAGACCGCTACTATCTTTTCTCACTGTCGCATGGGGACCGTTGTAAGTAGTTCTAAACCATTTTACATCAAGAATGAAAATAGTAAATCATCTGAAATCAATTTCATAGATGTCGCATATGGTTCCACAATAATCCAAGTGTGAAAAGAGAAGATTGGTATCCGAAGCACTTGCTCGGCTATCTTGTGTGAAGTTATCCATGACTCCACAATCATACGTGACTCTCTTTGAATCGATGCGTTCCACGCAAAAATGTCGTCCATATGACCATAATGCACTGTACTTTTTGTACTGTAAAAGAGCATCATTAAAACAATGAAGATGCATCTATTTTATAGCATATATTGCCACAAATAATTACTTAATTACGTCAAGAGGTAAGAAACTTACATGCACCATACATCCAGATGATAACTCTCGCTCGCGCTCGTTTATTGTCTCTCCATCACGTTCGGCTTTACGTAGAGCCAGTTGTAGCCAATCAAGTGACATGTGAGTAGGGAGAAGAGCCAGATCCCGTGGATATGGTTGTGATCACCTGTACATTACTCTAAATCTCGTCCTTGCATTTATTCTTTCTGCTTTGGCCACTTCATATCTCTCAATCCACTTCTGCATCTCAGGGCTATTGAGGATACAAAACTTATTGAATTTCTCCATTTGCTCTTCGCTCATCTTTCTTTCAATCCCTTTTCCTTGGGGAACCTCGCCAACGATGCGATCATCATCCTTGTTGTGCCAAGCTTGTGGCATATTGGGATCCGTGGATGCAAGAAACTCTGTGATATATACTAATGACTCTTGTACAAGCCATCCCTCTGCCATGCTTGCTTTTGGTCTTGCTCTTTGTCTTACAAATCCCTTTAAAGTTTTCATAAACCACTCGAGAAAAAACATCCATCGACTATGAACGGTACCTGCTATAGCCACCTCATCAGCTATGTGCACAAGCAAGTGGACTTGAGTTGTCATAATGCTCGAGGGAAAGTGCTTCTCAAGCAAGCATACGGCTGTGATGGATTCCACCCTAGCCTTCTCAATGCTTGATATAGAGATCTCTTTTTGAGATATCCACCTATTTCACATGTCCATGCATATGTAAGATATTTGAGATATCCACCTATTTCACATGTCCATGAAGAAAATACATAATGCGATTTGATAGTAAGCATACCTCACAATACCATAGATCTTGAATATAGCATTTCTAACATCTTCTTGTAAGCACCCTTTTATTGTAATTGGGAGGATGAACTATCAAAGCAACAATGAAGTCATGTCAACAATATAACATAATACTAATTACGCTAACGCATCACGATTATCAGTACACTAATTCTACTTAGAATACCTGTAAGACCTTGTGCCAATCATGGGACTTGAGCCCACTAAGCTTATTGTCCTTTGAAAATGCTCCTTTCAAGCAACGCATGTACCCTGTTGGTGTTTGAAAAGAGGCAATGTCTGCCTTGACCGCTACCTCCTCCCTCGTAGAGAGGATCCACATTGCTTTCGGGAGGACAACTTTTCCCGAAGCGAGCCCGAAGCATGCACTTGGGGCCACAAACGAGACATCCTATTCATAGCACGCAAGTCTTCTCGCACTCCTCTCGAGTCCTTGGAACCAACCAAGTGTGCCCAAATAGTAGCCCCCACATTCTTGAAGATATGCATGGGATCCAAGAGATGATTGATTTGTAACTGACCCCAATAAGGAAGCTCGTGAAAGATCGATAGCCTCTTCATACCAGGAGGAGGTTCCTCTCCATTCGCCCTCCAGGATTGAATCCAGTCACTTGCCTTCAAATATGATGGTGGTGGATCAAGCTGACCTCCACATGCGAGATGGTCGAGCGGAAGGTATCGAGCATGACCTTCATAAACATTTTTCCTCATATGTTTGGAGTAGCGTGCAAGCGATTTCAGAGCCGGTCCACAAATAGGACAAGCATGGTACCCACTTGTAACAAGTCTTGCACGCGTGCATGAATGTGTTAGTACAAGACATGCGTGCGAAAGAGAGTCAAAAAAGCATAATCCCTCATTGTACATGTAAAGACACAACCACGTACCTGCGCACTCTCCATATCCTGGGAAGTCATGCATGGTCCACATCAAGATACCCCTGACCAAAATATCATTGGTATGTCTAGGAGCTCTAGAAATATCAAAGACCTGCACTCCTCTCCATAATATCTGTAACTCCTCTATCAAAGGTGCCATGTACACGTCCATGTTTTTTGCCTTGTACTTTCCTGGCACAAGTAGTGCAAGCATGAGGTGTCCCTTTTTTATTGTTAGCCATGGTGGGATATTGTAATTCACCACGACTATGGGCCATGTCGACCAAGATGTCGAGTGTAACCCAAAAGGATTCACGCCATCCATGGCTAGCCCAAGATGTAAGTTGCGTGGCTCCCTCGCAAAGTCTGGCCACTGATTATCTATGTGCTTCCAAGCTGCACAATCTGCGAGAATCCTCAATGTGTCATCAATGGACCGATGAGATGCATGCCATGTCATCAACTCCGCTATGGATTTGCATCGGAACATGTGTTGTATTCTTGCAATGATGGGAAAGTGTCTCAAGACCTTTACCGGTATCCGCTCACCCTGCAAGTCATCTCTATATCGTTGTTCCCCACACTTTGGACAACTAGAGAAATATCCATGCTCACGACGAAAGAGAATACAATCATTATGGCAAGCATGGATGGTATCATAATCCATACCCACCGTTGTTAGCATCTTTTTTGCTTCATCTCTTGATGCGGGCATGGTATTTGGTGCAGGCAACATCTTCTGGAGCAACCTATGACAAAGACACTATCCAAATGATGATTCTCAAAACAAACAATATCCAAATAATGAGTCAAATTAATGCAAGAGCTAACCTCATTAAGTCCGAGACACTTGTATCCGACCACCCATACTTTACTTGTAGATTCAAGATTGAGAGACAAGCACGTAGTTTAGACATCCTAGCACCCTCGTACAATTGTGTTGATTGCAACTCTCGCATTTTGACCTCAGACTCTGACATCACGTGTACGTGGGATGTAGTGCCCCTAAAAATGGAATCCATCATGTCGACCATACCCTCGTCATCATCCGAGAGACTATAGTCTTGCTGAAAGTGAGAAGGTATATGCGTACCCTCGTCACCCTCCTCATCCTGTTTTAAGATTTCGTGTAAATATAAGATCTTCTATTTCCTGGTATACAATAAGACTGTGAACTTAAATAGCTTTGACTTACCGATAGTCCATCAACACGTGCAACACCAACGGTGGGTACTGGATCCGGCTCCTCCCCATACATCCACAAGTGGCGCATGATAATACGACGTTGATGTCGTACTTCTTGCTTGCAATGAGTGCAATGATAGTATAACCTCTCCGTAAGCCACTTCGTGCTTCCGGGTGTTGGCGCATCATCGGACAAGCTTCCACTCGTCCCTTCCATCTACACTTATAAAATCACAACATAAGCATGAAGAAGAGATATTAACAGTTATAAAATAGCATGTATGAGCATGAGCCATGCTACAACAAAAAGTGACTATAAGCACTGCTATATAGCGACCTTTTTGCTCTGTTCCATCGCTATATAGCGACGTTTTTAATTAAAAAACGTCGCTATATAGCGAAGAATAAGCGTCCCTATATAGCGACGCTGTGGATTAAAACCCGAAACTCTAATCGCGTGGCATTTTTTTTATACTATTCTCTAATCTCTCAAGATAGCAAGCCAATATCTTGTCCCACCTATTTTCGACGACCTCCCACCTATTTCAAGCAACCTCCCACTCTATTTTCCACTCCTCACCCTTCTCCTAGCTCTTGTACTCCGTCTCTACCCTTTTTCCTCTTTGGTTTCTTGAAAGGAATTTCTTCAAGAGGTGAGTTTCTTTCAACAATGTAGGTTATTTGTTTGTTAGGTTTAGTTTTGTGAGTGCTTCTGATCCTTGTATTGCTAAACTTGTAAACCAGTTTTCATGCTTCTTTTCAAAGGATTGAAACAAAAAACGAGATTTCAAGAAAGAAAGAAGACTCACCTCTTTTTTCTGTATTTCTCTTCCTTCTCTTTCTCCTTGTCTCCTCAATCTCCTCCTTTCCTTGTCTCCTCAATCTCCTCCTTTCAAGAAGTTGCTTTTGTAATCTCCTCCTTCCTCTAACATCTTATTTAAAAAAATGGGTTGTTTTCTCTCTTTTGTAGGGCCAGTCCACAACACCGAGCGGGACATACTATTTCAGGTAAGTGCTTCCTCTTTTTTCCATTTATTATTTTTGTTATTTGCATTGGCCTGCAGCTAGCACCTTAAGCGCTAGCTATAGTGATGGGCATAGAAACCCTCTCTTCCCCTCAAACTCTTTCCTTCTTCCCCCTTCTCTTATTCTCTTTTTTTCCCCTTCTCTTATTCTCTCTTTCCCCCTTCTCTCTTTTCCCCTTCTCTCTTTCCTATCCCTCTTATTCTCTATTTCCGCATAAGCTCATGCATAAGCATAAGCATGAGCTTATGCTCATGCTTATGCTTCTCTCTTTCCCCCTTCTCTATTTTCTCTAACTCTTATTCTCTATTTCCGCATAAGCTCATGCATAAGCATAAGCATAAGCTCATGCTTATGCTCATGCATGAGCATGAGCTTATTCTCATGCTTATGCTTCTCTCTTTCCCCCTTCTCTCAT
The DNA here is from genome assembly GCF_047967505.1 of Dipteris shenzhenensis. Lineage (NCBI taxonomy): Eukaryota > Viridiplantae > Streptophyta > Polypodiopsida > Gleicheniales > Dipteridaceae > Dipteris > Dipteris shenzhenensis. Next base: position 51,193,446 of record NC_141600.1, on the reverse strand, counting down.
TCTCTATTTCCGCATAAGCTCATGCTCATGCATAAGCATAAGCATGAGCTTATGCTTATGCTTATGCTTAAGCATAAGCATAAGCATCAGCTCATGCTGATGCTTATGCTCATGCTTATGCTTCTCTCTTTCCCCCTTCTCTGTTTCCCCCTTCTCTCATTCTCTATTTCCGCATGAGCTCATGCATAAGCATAAGCTCATGCTTATGCTTATGCTTATGCATGAGCATGAGCTTATGCTCATGCTTATGCTTATGCATGAGCATGAGCTTATGCTCATGCTTATGCTTCTCTCTTTCCCCCTTCTCTTATTCTCTATTTCCTCTAACTCTTATTCTCTATTTCCGCATAAGCATAAGCATGAGCTTATGCTCACGCTTATGCTTCTCTCTTTCCCCCTTCTCTTATTCTCTATTTCCTCTAACTCTTATTGTCTATTTCCGCATAAGCATAAGCATAAGCATAAGCTCATGCTTATGCTTATGCATGAGCATGAGCTTATGCTCATGCTTATGCTTCTCTCTTTCCCCCTTCTCTTATTCTCTATTTCCTCTAACTCTTATTCTCTATTTCCACATAAGCATAAGCTCATGCTTATGCTTATGCATGAGCATGAGCTTATGCTCATGCTTATGCTTCTCTCTTTCCCCCTTCTCTTATTCTCTATTTCCTCTAACTCTTATTCTCTATTTCCGCATAAGCATAAGCATGAGCTTATGCTTATGCATGAGCATGAGCTTATGCTTATGCGTGAGCATGAGCTTATGCTCATGCTTATGCTTCTCTCTTTCCCCCTTCTCTTATTCTCTATTTCCTCTAACTCTTATTCTCTATTTCCACATAAGCATAAGCTCATGCTTATGCTTATGCATGAGCATGAGCTTATGCTCATGCTTATGCTTCTCTCTTTCCCCCTTCTCTTATTCTCTATTTCCTCTAACTCTTATTCTCTATTTCCGCATTAGCATAAGCATGAGCTTATGCTTATGCATGAGCATGAGCTTATGCTCATGCTTATGCTTCTCTCTTTCCCCCTTCTCTTATTCTCTATTTTTGCATACTCTTATTCTCTATTTCTGCATAAGCATAAGCATGAGCTTATGCTTATGCTTATGCTTATGCATGAGCATGAGCTTATGCTTATGCTTATGCTTATGCATGAGCATGAGCTTATGCTCATGCTTATGCTTCTCTCTTTCCCCCTTCTCTTATTCTCTATTTCCGCATACTCTTATTCTCTATTTACGCATAAGCATAAGCATGAGCTTATGCTTATGCATGAGCATGAGCTTATGCTCATGCTTATGCTTCTCTCTTTCCCCCTTCTCTTATTCTCTATTTCCGCATACTCTTATTCCCTATTTCCGCATAAGCATAAGCATGAGCTTATGCTTATGGTTATGCATAAGCATAAGCTCATGCTTATGCTCATGCTTATGCTTCTCTCTTTCCCCCTTCTCTCTTTTCCCCTTCTCTCTTCTTCCTCTTCTCTCCCTCTTCTTCCTCTTCTTCCTCTTTCTTTCCCTCTTCTCTCCTCTTCTTTCCCTCTTCTTCCAATTCTCCTCCCCCTTCTCTTTTCCCCCTTCTCTTTTCCCTCTAAAATCCTCTTCTTTCCCTCTTTCCTTTCCCTCTTCTTTCCTTTCCCTCTTCTTTCTCTTTGCCTATGCCTATGCATATGCCTATGCTTATGTTTATTTTTTTGTTTTTTGTTTTCGTCTTTGTGTCTATGTTAGACATGGGATCACGTCGCTCATCCGATGAGTACGGATAGCCTCGCAGGAGAAGAGCTCATGATCTTTATGCTCCAGAGGACTTTGATTCCTCTCAGGCGACTACCCCAAGGAGACTCCTCTCAGACCTAGCACTATGACTACCCCTGGTCTGACTCCTCTTCCACGTAGCACTGCGACTACCCCTCGGGGAACTCCTTTGCTAGCCGCGCATGGCTTTGTCGGGAGTCCCGACGAGTTTGTAGCGCAGATGAGCGATGAGGATGCAACGAGATTCTTCTCTCTACTATCTCAAAGGACCTCAGCAATTCCCTCCCCTACACCGACGGGTGGACGTACTGCCCAGCCGTCCCCTCGGGCCCCTTCGACCACGGGGTCATCACCTGCGCATGCCTCTCGTAAGGGAAGGAAGAGTAGGAAGGGCAGCTAATGTTGTGCTGACTCGGGAGATGTAGACGAGTCAGCACACTCATGTTCCTACAGGTCTCCACTTGGTCCAGAGACACAGTATCAGTCAGGTCCCTTTCCCTCTCCTACTCCCACTGCTACTCCTCGCTCCAGAAGCACTCGTGCAGCTTCCACTCCTTCTGACTCTGCTATCGTCAGTCCTACTTACTCATCAGAGAATCTCTCCTATCAAATCACAGCTGCCGGAGAGATAATAGAAGATAGAAAGGGCAAAGCAATGATGGCCACCATGAGGAGGTTGATGAGTCATCACTTCAAGAGCGGCATTGCTACCGATTGGCGGTATCAAGATGGCCAAAAGAAGCAGGCGGTCATCGATGAGTTAAAATAAAGATACCCTAACCCGCCAAATGTGGAGTTTAATGAGGATTATATGCGAGAGCGCATGGGTTTGGTCTTGAAGCATCGTAGATCAACCTTGCGCACTTCCATCACAAAGGGGTTGGCTAAACCCAGTTGGGCAGACAAAGCTGATTGGAAGTACTTCAAGAAGCAAAATAGGGACCATCCCGAATTGTTCGAGGGTCAGAGAAGGGCTGCGAAGAGACGGCTGGACGTCGTAGGTACTTTGCACTTTGGTGTAGGCGGACGGTATGCATTCGAGGCAACCGTGGTAAGTCTACTTCTTCTCATTTAATGTATTGTTCTATTTGTTTTACTACATATTACATGCACTTTAGCTAACTCTAACTCTCGTAAATTGGATCCACAGCAAGCTGCGATGGGTCATCTTCCTACAGATGCAGAGACGCGATGCGCATTTCGGATAGGAACAAAGCCATGGTTCATTGAGCAAGAGGCAATGGGAGCGACGGTCGATTGGGCTGAGGTGGCTGCTCGCACGGTATAATTTTACTCCTACTTGTAATCTCACTTTTTAATTTAAGTTCTAATCTAATTTTCGATTTATATGGTTCACTCTTAGGGTCAAAGCTCAAGCGTCCCATCATCGGAGGCGAGCGATCAATAGGGCCAAGGATCAAACGCACGTGACAAGGATGAGGGAGAAGACGCAGTTGACGCGGACCAAGGAACAGGCCAACAAGATGAGGATGATTCGGATTCGGATGAGTAGTAGTGGTAGTAGCATTTTCTTCACCCTATATGTCATTTTGTATATCCGCTTGTTTGAGCAATTTTGTATCGCCCTTTCGAAAGGGTAATTTTGTTACAAACAATGTTGTATATGTCCGACATGTATATGCTTTTGTTGCTCATCATTTCACAAGAGCGATTTTGTATCACCCTTTTCGCAAGGGAAATTTTGTTATAAAAAAACTTTGTTTTGTAATTACCAAAAAAAAAAAGGATTAGTGGGGCTAAACAGGGCCATAGCAAGCCCTGTTTAGCCCCACTAACCCTTTTTTTAAAGTTCTGTTAATCGTCGCTATATAGCGACATTTACCAGTGTCGCTATATAGTGACGATTAACAGTGTCACTATATAGCGACGTTTATCATCTTCGCTGTATAGCAACGTTTACCAGTGTCGCTATATAGCGACGCTTTATAGCGACAGTCCTTTTTCGATGCTTTTAGCGACTCTTATAGCAACGTTTGCGCCCATGAAAAAAAAAATTTAATGTAAAAAGCGTCGGTATTTTCGTCGAAAAATGGCCTATGCCTTGTAGTGAGGCCCATGTGGGGGGGGGTGTAGAAAGTCCAAGAATGCAAGTTAAATAATGGGAAAGTAGGATGAGGTGGCAAGATTCCTTGTCCTCCTAGATGTTTGAACATATTATAAAATTGGGAAGAGACCAAGGGAGTATCTTAGACTTGGGATATGGGGGTTGATGTATGTGGAAAAATGAGGCAAAGGGTTGTCGTACACAATTGAGAGTGCGTAACCACCTAGCCCACATGGGACACTCTTCCACACACACCATGCATGTGGGAGGATGCAATTATTAGGAGAGACCGCCTCTCTTGGCTATAAAAGGAGGGGGCTATTCCTTGATGGAACATGTAAAGCCACCTAGCTAGTAATTTTATTTTCTTCCCCATCTTTCCAATAAAGCATGACTCTCTTCCCTTGATGTCTCCATCTCTACATTCCACCTCCCATCATGTACATGCTCCTCTTCCCCCTCTTCCTTCCCCCTTGTGCCATAGTCCCTCTCTTCATTCCCACCCCTCTTAATCTTTTTTTTTCCCCACCTATGTTAACGCTTCTTCCCTCACATTCCCTTTTCCTCCATGGCCCTCAAGCGTCACCATGCCTAGCGTCTAGCCTCATGCATTGAATTCTTTTCTAGTTAATACCACCCAAGTGGAGGGGTGGTACATGGAGATGCCATGCCACCTCAACCACCTTTTGATTATTTTATTATTATAGCCATGGACTATGCGCATAACACGCCTATGGGTGCTCTAACTTGGAAGCGTGGCATGTGGACTTGCCTTGCCACCTCAACCTTGGGCCCTTAGCACATTACATTTTATTCTACTAGTGCCACACACACACACACACACACACATGCACACACACACACAAAATAAATTTGATTAGTAAATGTATCTCACACACACAGACACTTATTTCCTTACACACGAAGAGACACACACACACACATGAATACTTCCCTAACTATGAATTATTCTTTTTTGTACCCCTTGAAATATTCCTTTTACACTTTCTTTTTAACCACCCCACATACCTAGCCCACTAATCATCCCATACCTCCTCTAATCTCTTCTTAACCCATGCACTCATTCGCTCCTTACTCCACTTGTGACTTAAACTTCACTTGTGGCTAAATTAGTTTTTTTTTAATTATCTAAGAATCCATATGGTTATCTATATTCCTAGGTAAAGCGATAACAAGCGAGGGAAAATAGGCATTACCTTTCTACCCAAATGTAACTATGATGTTCTAACACCTAGTTTGTTTGAATGGTGGCCAAGGATTTTTTTATCGAAGCTATGCCTATATATTAATATAAAATCTTGGCGAAAGTTTTCAAGCTCATTTTTTTAGTTTCACAATATTGGTAGAATGTAGTACTTTTTATATTTTTTATTTTGAAATTTGAAGGAAAAAATGTAAATCCTGGTGAAACTTTAATTTTTTTTGCAAAAAAGTTTCAAATCTTGGCGAATGTTTCAAACGTTTGTTTTTATTAGGGCATACAAACTTTCAAAACCAATATAACATTTTAGTTTCTTAACGAAACTAACTTGAAAAAATCATCCATGATGGTGGCAGGTAAGTGTACCCCGACCTCGGAACCTGTTTTTTTCAATATTATGTTTGTCAAACTTATTATTATTAAAATTTCTTAATTTGATCAAAATTTTTGCAAACTCTAGTTGCATTTTTCAACTTAGATGTCTCAAACGTTTTTTCCTTATATGTTTTCCTTTCTTAACTTTTTATCCAAGTGATAATTAATTGTATGGCTCAATTATTGATGGGACTTTTTAATTTAAACTCACATTTATGTTAAGGAATTAAAATTTCCCTAAAGTTGAATTTGAAAGCCCCTACTTCTATGTGCATGTGTATAATAATATTCTCTAAGGTGAATCCGGAGTAGTAATGAGGGGTCTCCTAAACTATTGGAGGGTGGGTTGAGCAATGGAGGGAGCCGAGTGGGGCTAGAAATAAGAAATATATGCAGGGAAGAGAGTGAAAATGAGAGCTAAATGGAAACATGATGAAATGGTCATGGAGAAATGGTGTCGAGAGTGAGAAAAAAACAAAAACAAAAACAGTAGCAACAAAGAGGCATAAAAGAATTATGAAAGAGTGTTGGAGATAGTTTTAAAAATAAAATAAATTGAAATATATCATGACTAGCTCTTTTGAGGACGTGACCAAGCATTCATGATCTTAGCCATGAAGATTTCATCTTAGCAACCGCACCAATCATTGTGGGAATTGGAGAGAAAACAAGAGAACATTTGCACTAACACCTCTACATTCCAAATCCACATCCAAAAGTAGAATGAGAGTGTATTATGAACTAAGAGTGCTAAAGTAAAGGTACATGATGAAGACTAGAGACTTCATTTAGATTAAATCATGCACCTAATGTCTTTATTTGAAGTGGTAATAGGAGGGTAATAGCAATTTACAAGCATGTAGTGGATGGTGGGTGTGGAGCTTGTCACATCAAACAAATGTATCTCCTTTTATTTCCAAAAATTCATCGAAGGGACCCCTCAAGGGCCATATCGACAATTGCATTTTCCTTGGTTGCATAAGGAAATACATTTTCATTGGTGCACTAACATATAACTCCAAGAACTAGTGCGGTGGTTGTCATAGATCTTCTTCTGTTTGCCAACGCAGTGGTCATCATAGATCTCCTTCTATAATAAGTAAAAATAGATAACACCATAACTCCAAGTACCACCACGGTGGTCACTCCAAGAAAACCGTGAATTTTTATGATCTGCATGGGCGTGCTGCCCAGTGACAATTGGCAAAGCTGCGACAAAAGGCTGGGTGATGACAGGTGGTAAAGCCAGACACTGCGCTATGCAAAGCAGGGCCGAGCCACATAATGTAGTGAGGCCAAAGGTTGCGCTACATGAAGCAGGGCAGAGCTGCCATTGTGTTGATCTCTATGATGTTCAGAATGACAGATTGCTTCTCATTTTTATGCCAAGAACCAAAGACTGCGTTGTGTAAAGTAGAGTTGAGCTACACAATGTAGTCCTTTGCCCTACATGAAGTAGGGCAAAGCTGCCATGTATCGAGCCCTGCGATGTTCAGAATGATAGATTGCATCTCATTTTTACACCAAGAATCAGAGCGGTGGTCACTCCAAGCCAACCTTGAATTTTCATGATCTGCATGAGCGCGCTGCCCGATGACAGGTGGCAAAGATGCGGCAAAAGGTTACGCAATGACAAGTGGTCAAGCCAGAGATGGCGCTACACAAAGTAGTGCAAAGATGCATGATGTAGCTAGGCCAAAGATTGCACAAAGCAAGGCAAAGCTATCGTGTGTTGAGATCTGCAGTGTTCAGAATGATAGATTGTGTCTCATTATTACACTCGTGTGGCATCATGACATTGGGAAATTTTCCAACTAGAGTGTGGATCTGCCTCAAATTCAAAATCTCACCTAGGAGCACATCGTATTGCGGCTCCAAAATGGCCTTGAAAATAATTTTGCAATTGGCTACACCCAAGAAAACGTTGACCTTAATGGACTTTCTTATACCCCTCATTTAAAGGTCTAAGTGTAGCAATGATTGCTACAAGAATGGCTATCAAACTAGATGAATTAATCAACCTATTGATCTAAAAAGAAGCTGGAAGGAATGTTCAAGGGATAACTATGTCGAGGATGCCTTACTTTAATATGCAATTCAAATGAAAGAAACCTCATTAAAATGTGCAGCTCGTAATCATGTCTTTGTTAAGGCCTAGGAAAACTAAGAAAAATTAAGGCCATCGACAATGAAAGCAAGGTCAAGTGCCATAATTGTGGCAAGATAGTCCACTTTCTAGAGATTGCAATAACAAGCCTAAACAAGGGCAAGTAAAAAAAGGAAAGAAATAATTTTGAGCACATAATAGATGCAAGATAGGCTTCTGAAGGGCCTCTAAAGGGTTCTCTAAAGGCCAACGTAATGACATATGTGTTGTGTCATGGTTTTAGCACCTATAGTGCTAATAATCCATAAGAGACATAGG
>NC_141600.1:49368142-49433000 GCF_047967505.1 Dipteris shenzhenensis | reverse complement strand
TTAATAAAGTGTAGTGAGAAGAGTTTTTTGAAAAGATTTATGATTGAATTTTGTTTTGAAGTTGTTGCATACGCAATAGGTAGGACATTTGAGTGGTTTTGAGATTGATAGAGATATTTGTAATAACGTGTAGTGAGAAGAGTTTTTTGGAGGATTTGTGGTAAAATTTTGTTTTGAAGTTGTTGCGTACACAATAGGTAGGGAGGTTTGAGTGCTTTTGAGGTTGAGAGAGAAATGTGTTATAGATTTTTTTTTTTTTTTAAAGGAGTTTTTTGGAGAGATTTATGATTGAATTTTGTTTTGGAGTTGTTGCGTACGCAATAGGTAGGGAGGTTTGAGTGGCTTTGAGGTTGAGACAGAAATTTGTAATAGATTTTTTTTTTTGGTTGATGAGTTTTTTTGAGAGATTTATGATTAAATTTTGTTTTTGAAGTTGTTGCGTACGCAATAGGTAGGGTTTGAGTGTTAAATTTTGTTTTGAAGTTATTGCGTATGCAATAGGTAGGGAGGGGTTGTGAGAGTTTGAGTTAAAGAGGAAAATTTATGGAAAAAAAGATTTAATGCTAAAATGGTTTTTTAAGTTGTTGCGTACACACAAGTTTTTTAGAAAAAGATCGGATTTGAAAAAAAATTCAAATTTATAAAAACTTGATTCTTAGAAGTTCTTGCGTACGCAACAACTCACCTCTTGCATCATTTTGAAAATTTTTGCGAATCCTGCAACAGGTTGATGAGAGGAGAGAAGCGTGGAGTGTAAACGAATGATCTTTGAATGAAAGAGAGAATGAAGAATGTTCTACTTATAGTGAACCTAAAAGAACTAAAAAAACCTTAAAAACTAAAAAAAGCTGACTTGACCTAAAAGCTATCCATTTCCTATAAAACTCTACTTCTCCTCATTCTGTCTCACAACTCTCTTTATTCTCTTTCACAACTCTCTCCTGGAGCTCCACCACCTCTCCACTCAGGTACTCCCTCCCTCCCTCTTCTCCAACTTCCTCTCTCCCCTCCCCTTCCCGTCCCTTCCCCTCTCCTCCCGCTTCTCCCCTCCCTTTCCTTCCCCCTTCTCCTCTCCTCCCTCCCCAAGGCCCCTTCCCTTCCCCTTGCCTGCTCCCTCCTCCTTCCGTCCCCTTCCTTCCCTTCCCCTGTCGTCGCTACCCCGCTCCCACCCCCCTCTGCCCCCCTTCCCTCTTCTCCGCCCTTCCCACTCCCCTCCCTCCCTCCGTCCCGCCCTCCACCGCACCCCCCTCCTGCCCTGTCGTTGACCCTCTGCCCCCCCTTCCCTTCGCCCTCCCCTCCATCCCTCCCTCCCTGCCGCCCTCCCCCCCTCCCCCCCTCCGCCTCCCCCTTTCCTCCCCTCCGCCCCCAAGCCCCCCTTCCTTCGCCCTCACCCCCGTCCCTCCCTCCCTGCCACCCGCCCACCCTCCCCCCCTCCGCCTCCCCCTTTCCTCCCTCCGCCCCCAACCCCCCGCCCCCTCCCGCCCTCCCCACGCCCCCCCCGCCGGTGCGCTCGCCCCCTTCCGTCGTCGGAAGGGGACGGGCGCACCGGGGGGGGCGTGGGGAGGGCGGGAGGGGAGGGGAGGGGGGCAGGCGTGCCGGGAGGGGGGGCTGGTGGGGGCGTGGCGAGGGCGGGGCGGGCGCGCCGGGAGGGGGGCTGGGGGCTGAGGGGAGGGGGGGGTGTGGGGAAGGGGAGGGGGGGCAAGGGCGCCCCCCCCCACCTGTTGCGTGCGCAACAGGTGGGGGGGGGCGCCCTTGCCCCCCCCTCCCCTTCCCCACACCCCCCCCTCCCCTCGCGCCCGCCCCCCCTCCCCTCCCGCCCTCCCCACGCCCCCCCACCGCGCGCGGGGGGGGGGCGTGGGGAGGGCGGGAGGGCCGGGCGTGGGGGGGGCGAGAGGGGAGGGGCGGGAGGGGAGGGGGGGCGTGGGTGGGGCAGGGGGCGTCGCGAGGGCGGAGGGGGGCGGGCGCGCCGGGAGGGGGGGCTGCGGGGGGTGGGGAAGGGGAGGGGGGCGAGGGCGCCCCCCAACCTGTTGCGTGCGCAACAGGTGGGGGGGCGGCCCCCCCCACCTGTTGCATGCGCAACAGGTGGGGGCTTCCCCCTCCCCTCCCGCCCTCCCCACGCCCCCCACCGCGCGCCCGCCCCCCTTCCGGACGGAAGGGGGCCCGCCCCCCCCCTTCCGAACGGAAGGGGGGGCGTGGCGTGGGGGGCGCAGGAGGGGAGGGGGGGCGTGGGTGGGGCGCGGGGGGGCGTGGGGAGGGCGGAGGGGGGGCGGGCGCGCCGGGAGAGGGGGCTGTGGGAGGCAGGGTGTGGGGAAGGGGAGGGGGGCGAGGCGCCCCCCAACCTGTTGCAACAGGTGGGGAGCTTCACCCCACCCGCCCCCCTTCCCTCCCATCCGCCCATCCCTCCCGCCTTCCCCTTCCCTCCCCTCCGCCCCCCAACCCCTCCTTCCCGCCCCTCGCGCGCCTGTCCCTCTCCCCTCCGCCCCCACGTGCCCTCCCCTCCGCCCCGTTCCCTCCCCTCCAACCCTCGCACACCCCCGTCCTCCCCACGCCCCCGCGCGCGCGTTGAGAGGAGGGTTGGGGGCGGAGGGAAGGGGGGGTGGGGGGAGCGCGAGAAAGGGAGGGGGCATCGATGCCCCCACCTGTTGCGCACGCAACAGGTACCCCTCGCCCCCCTCCGCTTCCCTCCGCCCGCCCGGCCCCCGCTCCTTCCTTCCCTTGCCCCTCCCCTTCCCTCACCACATGCACACACACGTGTGGAGAGGGAAGGGGAGGGGCAAGGGAAGGGGTGTGGGGAAGGAGCAAGGGGGAGGAGGGCGGGCGGAGGAAAGAGGTGGGCGTGGGTGATTAAAATAAACTAACTAATTAAAATAAAATAATTTAAAAAAATATTTTATTTTAAAAATTAAAAATAAATAAAACTTAAAAAATATTTAATTAAAAATTTATTTAATATTTTGAGTTTGAAAATCATTGTATTTCTCATTTTTTATTTTTGATTGTTTTTCAGAAAACTATAGCTTTCATGGCTTCCAGTTTTGGTTCCAAGGTGTCTTTCAAATACCTTGAACATGCTTGGTATTTTATGGAGCGGAAATCAAAGTATTTTTTGGTGATCACTTCAGAGAACATATCAAGCCCGAAATATTCTGCAGAGGCAGTAAGAAATGGTGGCATGGTATCAAACATCAATATTAAAGAAAACAATTTAATAGAAATTGTGTGCCAAGGAAAGAATGACGAGGTGGTTTACAAGTTACGAGTTACTCCGAAGCACTTCTTGAAACCGTTACCAGATTCAATTGAGGGATCCCAAGAATTACTTAATGCCTTAGAAGCATTGAAGAAAATGTGGGATGCATTTCCAAGTGGTGGTGTTGAACCTTCAGGGGCATTAATTATGCCATCTATTCAAGTACCGTCAATATCTGTGGCGGTAACTCCGATAACTCCAACAAGTGTAACTACAGTATCTCCAACTGTACCTACGCCATCGACTGCTGCAACTACAGGAACAAGAAGGAGTGATCGTGGAGTAGACTCAAGTGCTATAGCTATTCCTAGAAAGAGAGCAAAAATAATTCCTACTCCACGTGGAGATCGCTCAAGTGCAGGCTATTTAAAACCTGGCGAAAAATTGGATAGCGATGAAGAGAAAGATCAGCAAGAAGAAGATACAAGTCTCGAAGACTTTTCTATAAGTGTGGCGGACTTACATCCTCCAGAGGATGAGGGATACATTTGGGGATTTTCACAATTCAGCGTGGCCACAATGCTTATTGATCGAGCTTCATTGTTCACAAATCAAAGAAAGCTCGATAAGATATTTGCACGCAAATTGTATGAAGATACAAGGAAAACAAGAACTCCCGTTGCCACTAATATCACTCTTCGTCCTATGGCATTTAAGAGACTTCAAGAAGATGATCCCACATTGCCTGATGTCACATTTCAAAAGCGCGTGGACTTTCTTGATGCTTTTGAGAACTTTAGAAAGAGTGACTTTGTTCGTGGAGAGGCTTTGTATCAAAGCCGATATGGGAGTGACATCGAGAAGAGATACATGCTGGCAAAGAATAGATTCTTAGAAAGATGTAGGTTTGAGCCCATTGATGGGCAACACTTTTGTGAGGCTTGCAGGATCGCCCTTGATGAGGGAAGAAAAGGAAACTTGCCACAGATTGAGTGGATGGAAAAGTTTCAACGGGTCATTTGTCATATATGCATATTTAATGATGACTCGAAGTACATTCTAGAATCAGAGAGGCTGAATTCTGCTCCATTTAGGTTGAAAAAAAGCTCTTCTCTTTCTGAGATCTTGATAAAGGCAAGGGAGTTATGGATGGGCTGTGGAAAGCCACAAACAGTGAAGGGCAGGAGACCTACATCGGAGTACATGACAAAGAGGACTCGGTTCTATAGATGCTTGAAAGGTGTTGTAAGCAATACGCAAGGCATACCAGGTAACAAGGTTGAGGCAAAGGATTTGAACACCGCTGTTGCAAGATACAGGGATGTTACCTGCATTGTCTTCCGTGAGGAATCAGTGTTTCAGAGCATCGTGGATGTTTGCCAAGCATATGAAACAGGAAAGATATCCTTTGAGGCACCAGAGCACATTGCAACTCAGAGGAAAGAAATAAAGAAACCAATGTCTATTGTTTGGTGGAGAGCTTTAAGGTTTGTTCCAGATGCAATAACAGAAGAAGTATGCAAGAAGATCCTAAGTGGTGACTGCTTCTTTGGAAAGAAGAGCAAGCATAGCAACTTAGATGAAGTGGTCACCCGAATGATTCAAAGTGAGGCTGCTCTCTCGGCACTATTATTTTTATTGAAATCTGATGATGAGTTAGCTGGAAAGTCAATTGATGTGGATAAGAAGAAAGCACTTAGCCTAGGTCAACTCCTTGATAAAACATGGGCTAGAAAGTGGTTGGCTTCAATGGATGCAGATGCCACACCAACAAAGGATCTAAGAGCTAAAATGCCAAAGGTTGTTGAGACAGAATATATGGACATTAAGAAAAAGGCCTTGCAGTCCAGTACCCAAGGTAGAGCAATTGGTGGTTTAGATGATGGTTCTTCATTCAGCTTCTCTTATGATATCCTGCTATCAGAGAATGATACAAAATTTGCACACATCAATGGCATTGATACGGATCATTTCATAACAATGAGCGGTCATGCTTGGGAGAAGCCATGCGTATTTTTCATAAATGAATTGCAAGACCTTGCAGTGTCACAGATAGTTGAACTTGTGCGGTTTATTGTTGAAGGTCCTATGGCAGATAAGAAAAGATCAACGTTGGTCCTGTTCATGACAGAATCACAAAGGGATGCCCTATATGCGAGTTTGACATCTTCATTTGGGTATTTACTTTCAAAAGTATACCATGGTATAGTCCTGCGTAATCATATGACTGTCTTGGAAGGCACTGCCATTCAAGTCTTGCAGCCTTTCTTGATGTGCTTCTTATCGAGGGGTGGTGGTAATCTAATCCAAACTCCTTTAAGGACTCTCGAGCTTCATTACTTTGAGGACCATAAGGTTAAGCTTGATGCAGCAATGGTGGATTACAGAAAGCCGATGGATCCTGATGTGATACTAGAGATGACAAAGAATTTATTGAATGATGGGTGGGAAGTAGCATTGTATCGAATGGGTTTTGCTGCTGAGAAATTGCTACGGCAAGGTAAAAATGTAAATGTTATTGATACCCCCCATCAAATTGAGTTCTTTGACACATATTACAGTTGCACTACTTTCTTTGAGGAGGAAAATGTCAAAGAAGAGGGTAGTGAGTCTGAGGGTGATGATTCTAGCTCAGGTGATGATGAGGATGAAAGCTCTGCATCCGATGACTTACGGCAAGAAGAAATCCGCACAAAGAATAAGGGTGATCAATTGTCAACTAGAGTCAAGGAGGTTCCACTCATCATACGGGAAGGTTCACGGCAACAAGAAGTTACATTAGTACAGCACGTCACAGGTAAAGGTAAGGCTAAAGAGGTGGAAGCACTTCCCTTAAAATTAAAAGTGAGTAAGGCACCCTTGATCTTGGATGAAGGACAGGCAAGTGGATCGATCTTGGGTGAAGGACAGGCAAGTGGATCAAGCAAGGAAGCCTTACTCAAAGAAGGTATGGACGAGGCAAAGCATGACCAGGAGGAGTTACCAGGAGGCATAGATGGTTCTTCAACCATGACCTTACAGACTCCAGAGCAGCCTACTAGTCAGGAACCTAGTAGCCAGGTCCCTACTTACCAAGAACTTGGTCATGAGACTCTAGAGCAGCCTACTAGTCAGGTGCTTGGAACTGAAGAGCAAACTAGTAAGGACCTTGCTGCTGAGACTCCAGTCTTAGAGCAGCCTATTAGTCAGGACCCTGGTAGTCAAGGGCCTGGCATTGAGGACATTGGTACTGAGTAACATGTTGGCTAACGGCTTTGTAATCACAAGTTTTGAACTTCTATGTAAAGCTAATATCTAATGAAAAGTTTACTACTTTTTTTATTTCTTTACTCTCATTATTATGTATAAAGATTGTTTATGAGGGCCATTTTATACTTAACGGTGTTTTTTAATACCAAGTGTGGTGTATATGTACACTACTTACACATAAAAGGATTTATCTACACTACCTTTCTAAGGGCTTTATGTACACCACCTTTCTAAAAGAAATGGTCATAAAGGTGTGTGCACACCACTTATACATAAAGGTGTTTATTTACACCACCTTTCCAAGAGAATTGGTCATGTATTGGTCATCTATTGATGTTCTTACGTGATTATGAAGATGTTTATGTAGACCACTTTGTAAGAGAATTGGTCATCTATTATTGGTCATGTATTGATGTTCTTAGGTGATAGTTGCTCAATTCACAAGAAGTTATGAAGATGTTTATGTAGACCACTTTGCAAGAGATTTTTGTGAAGTTATGAAAATGTTTATGTAGACCCCTTTGTAAGAGATTTGGTTATGCATTGATTTTTGTGAAGTTATGAAAATGTTTATGTAGACCCCTTTGTAAGAGGTTTGGTTATGCATTGATGTTCTTAGTACTTAATTATTAAATCTTTTGTTTTGAGTTGGCAAATCTAGTTCAAAATCATTAAATCTTTTGTTTTGAGTTGGCAAATCTAGTTAAAAAACAACATTACTAGTATATTCAAAATTTTTGGACTGTTTTTTAGTCCATTTCTCAAATTGGACTTTACACAAGTCCAAAAATTTTGAATAGTGTGTTTATTGCAGCATGTATAAAACCTTATCTTTATACTTGTATGCTTGTTCAAGCCTTTAATTGGGATGTATAAATCTCATAACTTTTTTATATTTTCCTCCAAGAGGAGAAGAGACTGAGTCTAATGAAAGCATGCTATCTTTATACTTCTATGATTATTTAAACCTTTATTTTTATTTAGGATGTGTAAATCTCATAACTTTTTAAAATTTTCCTCCAAGAGGAGGAGAGACTCACTCTAATGAAAGCATGTATGAAACCTTACTTTTTAAATTTTTGCTCCAAGCGGAGGAGAGACTCACTCTAATGAAAGCATGTATGAAACCTTATCTGCTTGTTTAAGCCTTTATTTGGAATCTGTACATCGTCGTATAACTTTTTTATATTTTTATAGCAAAAGGAGGATGTAGAAGACATAGCAAGTGAAGAAGAATATGATGTAGACTACTCTCTCAATAATATGAATCATGAAAATATGAATCTATTGGAGCAGATTGGAAGTTCATTCACCGCTATGTTGTTAATTCGACAACAACCTCATTTTTTTGAATTCGGTGAAGAAGAGATTTCAATCCTCTTGAATCCTAAGAAAGAGGTTAATGTCAGAGTCATTACAACCATCCTCAGGTTTGATGCAGCCTTTTCCTTGGCTTTATACTTTGCTTATTTTGATTAAACCCAAGAAGCTAATACTTTTTTTTTTAATATAGTAGTGTTATAGCAAATTTTTTGCAAAATATACAAAGTGTTTCATATATGCTTGATCCTCGTATTTCAGAAGTGCTTAGCAACAAAGAAGAAACCATAGAGGATGTTTGCAAGTGGTTGAAGCACGTTCCTATGAATGATGCACGAGTTATTTTTACAGCATATTATGAGAAGTAAGCATCAAACCCTACTTGTTTTTTCTATTGCATTGCTAGAATTGTCTCAAACATAGTAATTATTCTTTATTGATAATGGAGCTCACATTAGAGTCTGGTAGTCTTGGACATCTTTGCGAAGAAGTGCTTCTTTGCCAACTCAATGACATCCGTCCATGGCACTGTGTTAGAGTAAGTATAGACTACACTTGTTGTCACTTCTTGACATGTAGATTGATATGCAATGCACATATTCACTGTTGTTATATGTTTTGATGTGCAGATCAGCTCGAAAGTTAGTAGGTGCTATCAACACAGTAATGCAGCAATGTGACTTGGTACAACAAATAGAGTATATAACATGTCAGGTATCACATCAAAAGAATAGCCACATCTATAATTGTGGATGGAGGGTGGGCTACAATTGCTTTTTGGTACTTGGTCAAATTTTTGAGATACAAAATGACACCACACTGTCAACATATACGGATTTGCATCTCTATGCATTTATAACATGTACCATTCAAGCAATCATTAAGGGCGACATTATGGACCCTCCCACAACGCAAATAGATAATGGCTCAGAGGAGTGCGAAATGAATGCCGTCAAAGAGTTAAAGGGGATAGAAGGCCTCAACTCTACAAACATGGCTTCATTGGAAGAATTGGGAAACTCTTTTAATGTTTGGGTTATGATTCAACATAGACCTCAGTATCTTGAATTTGGGGGAGAGGAGATTTCAATCCTCTCTAGAGCTTCAAATGAGGTCAATAACAACGTTAGGGTGTGATTTTTTGGTGAGCTTTTTGTCATGAGCTTTTTTTCAATTTTCATGAATATTGTGAGCTTTTCATTCACCTGAGAGAGAGAGAGGGGGAGGGGGGGTTCATGGAGTGGGGTGGGTGGAAAGTTTGGGTTATGGTTGCAGTTAAGGGGAGAGAGGGGGGGGAGGGGAGATAAAGGAAAAGGGGAGGGATGGTCGCATGGGTAAAGTGGCATGGAGAAGGGAGGGGAGGGGAGTTGGAACATATATTCGTTATCATAGTTAGAGGGGGAACTTATAAGGTATGCAAAGAGGAGTGCAATGAGGAGAGAGAGGATGAGGAATGTGAAACTTATGTTCATCTACTAAATGTAAAGGGGAAGGGAGAGCATATGGGAAATTTGTTCATTTTCAAAGTGTATAATTTGATAGATTTGACCTCATATTTGGATTCCTCGTCGAATTCCGGTCATTTTGAGTACCAACATGACTATATTCTGATAAAAATTGGAAAAATGGTGTTTTTGTCATTTTGGCCTGTTTTGGGCCTGTTTTGAGTCTGCGCGCAGACTCAAAACAGGCCCAAAACAGGCCAAAATGACAAAAACACCATTTTTCCAATTTTTATCGGAATATGGTCATGTTGGTACTCAAAATGACCGGAATTCGACGAGGAATCCAAATATGAGGTCAAAAGTTTCAAATTATACACTTTTAAAATGAACATATCTCCCATAGTTCCTCCCTTCTACTTTGAATATGGACATATCTTCCATAATTTTTTGCCTCCTACTGCCACTCATATCCGCCCCCCCCTTATGCATAGTATACACTCTTCCACCTTTTCCACATGCTATGAAAATGAACATATCATATATCCTCTTCCCCTCTTTCTAACCTCCCCAACTTTCTTATAACAAAAACATGTATGGATTTCTTAAAAAAGCTCGCAAAAACAAAGGAAATGGTAAAAAAGCTCACATTAAAAAGCTCGCCAAAAGATTTTTCCCCTTTATGATGGCCATTCTCAGGTTTGATACAAACTTTTTCTCTGCTTGTTGATAATTCGATATTTTGATTAAATCTAATAAGCTAATATTCATTTATTTGTTGGTGCAGTATAGTTATCTCACAATTTGGTAGAGCCATACAAAACCGTGTGTATATGTTAGATTCCCTCCTTTCTCCTATACTTAGCGATAGCAGAAAGACAATAGCTGATGTTTGTAAATGGTTATAGCCTTTACATTTACATGGCATGCGAGTCCTATTTATGGCATATCACGAGATGTAAGTATCATGGCAACCTTTATTTTCATCTTATACTGGCAACATTGTGTTAAATAGTAATGGTTCTTAATTATTCGTGTAAGGAACATTGGAGTCTGGTGGTTTGGGACCTTGAAGACAACTATTGTTGGTTTGTTAACTCGATTGCAGGCTTTCATGGCTCAGTGCAAACGTAAGTATTCTATTAATCTATTGTTACTTCTATATTATGTACCTTATGTAATAGACACACTAAGTTTTTTTAATATGTCATGATGAGCAGGTCGATTGAGAAGTTGGTATCTGCTATCAGAGAAAAAGGATAGTACAAAGACTCAGTAGACTTCCAAAAGCATTTAGTAGTAGAGCAGGAAGATGGGCATAGTTGTGGGTGGAGAGTTGCCTACAACTGCACGTTGATTTTCAAAGAAATTTTCTCACTAAAGCCACAGATCTCATTGGAAGACTCTTTGGAGCTCAAATATTCAGAGGAGGATATACAATTGTTTAGGGCTGAAATCATTCGAGACCTAATTGCTGCCATTAGAATACAACGTGCAACTGAAGCAATATCAGAGCTTGCATTTAAGGAAGAGGAGACTGAGTCTACTGTGAAAGAACTGCACACTACAGAAGAAGTAGAGACTCAGTGTACACCTACAGCACCACAGCCTCCACTGGAAGCATCAGAAGAGTTGCCACAGCCTCCGCTTGCATTTAAGGAAGAGGATACTGAGTCTACTCCGAAAGCACTACATACTACACAAGAAGTAGAGACTGAGTGTACATCTAGAGCACCACAACATCCATTGGAAGCATCAGAAGAGTTGCCACAGTCTCCACTAGAAGCATTAGAAGAGTTGTGATGCATGTATGATGTTGTGTTTGTATATATGCATGAGGAGCATATTCTCATGATGTTGTTTACTCCATGAATATTATGGTTGACATTTATTTGTTGCAATGTATGAATCATGATGTAGTTTTTGTTGATTATACACCAATTTCTGACTTATTACTTAAGTGGCATTTAGTCATGATATTTATATATTTATTTCATGCACACAATTTTATGATATGAATGTGTGATGATGTGATTATTAGGAAATATAACCTTCTATGATGAGAATTTTGATATGAATATGTGATGATGTAATATTTGTAATATATTTCATGGCAAAGTATCAATTCCCAATGCTCCACTCACTTAAAGTAAAGCATTCCCAATGCTCTGCAAAATTTTATTCAGTTGGACAGTCTCCACTCACTTAAAGTAGAGCATTTCCAATGCTTCTCTCACTTTATTCCAACCCTTATCCTTATCATAGCGAACACATCGTGCCTTAGTGCACTTGTAATCTTCCATCATAGTCCTTCCACAAACACTCTCTTATTTCTTACATCCTAGTCCTTCTGATTAACTTGTATTCATCTTTCACTTTACGTCTTCCCTCACTTTCTATCACTCTTGAAGGAGAGGCAGCTCACTGTGCATCCCTCGCTATTGCTCCCTCACTCTCCTTCTCCCACTTTCCCTCTAAGACAATGACTAGTTACTACCCGACTTCATTTACTGAACTCAAATTCTATCTTAGATCTCTTTTGTATGGACCAATGAAGGGAAAATCATTCGAGGAGGATATGTTACGCACATGGCTGCTTGATTTGAACTCAGCAGAAGAGGTGAATATCCTTAGCTTTCTTTTTCGCTTCTTTTAATCACGTACTTCTTATGCGAACGAGTTAAATTTTTGTATAGGATATGGCAGTGGCTAGAAGCTATATTGAAAAAAATGGTGAAGATGAGGAAAGCCAAGAGAGAAAAGAAGAGTTGTTGAATGCTTACAAGTCGACGGAAGATTCGAAATAAGTTGTGAGGAGAGTCTGTGAGGAGATTTGTGATGCCAGCCCTGGTTACGCATGGCCTGCAAGTTTAAAGTCTGCTTGTTTTCATGAAGCCAATGCCATAGTAGGCACTTTCGAGGACATATGCTCTCTCTAATGACTTAATAGTCAAGTGATGGAAATTTAATTCCATAGAAATTTAAAGTAACTATGAAATTTAATTCCATATACTTATGTGTTTTCTAAAGTAACTGTAATAGACAAGAAATGAAACTACAGTTCCATAAAGACTTTTTAGTTCTCTAATGTAAAGTTGTAATAGACAAGAGAGACAATGACATCTTCTAGGCTGATCTAATGGAAGGTGTTTTTTAACACCATATGGCTTTGAGTTATATGATCTACTTCTTGTACAAATTTCTCGTGCTTTTTTTTAAATGTACTCTAGTTATTTTTCTAATTTGATTTTTAAAATCTTACTTTTTGTCTCTTTTAACAACATGAAGTCCTCTTTTTTTAATGTACTCTAGTTTTAATAACATGTCATGTCATTTTTTCTAATTTGCTTTTTTAAAATCTTACTTTTTGACTCAAAGTTTTGTTTTATAAGAGCCTCTTTTTTTGAAATGCTTTATCCAAAATTATCTCACAAAATGAATTTGGACAGTGCACTAGTCCAAAATTAATGAAATAGGTGTTTATAGGCTAATGCAAATAATGAAAATAACAAAAGGGAAAAAGAGGAAGCACTTTCTTACCTGGAAAAGTTTTGAACCGTGTTTCGTGGACTGGCCCTACAAAAAAGAGAAAACATACCATTTTTGAAATATAAACATGTGTTATTAAAATTTAAAATCCAATTTGAGCTTATTGCAAGCAAGAAAAAGAAGCAGATGCCTCTTTGGGGTTAATAGGAGCTAGAGATGATAATCCACTAACAAAACCTGCATCTCCACCTACTAAAAGGAGTTGATGGTAGCACTTGCATGATATAGAATGACCTATTCTGAATCCGTTCACTATAGATGAATTTAGAATGAAGATGCAAAGAGATATTTAAGCAATGCCCATGAATTCACTTTTGATTTTAAGTGTGTTGGTGTGGCTTGGTTCACTCCCTCTTTGGTGTTTGTTTATCTCTTCTTATCGGTCTTAATTCATAGAACAAAGACGATGTGAGTATGTAAACAAGTGGCACAACATTTATTGGATAATCTTGTCTATCTTGGTTTGGATACTAATAAGGACAATATTCAAAATGGACATCAATTTAGATGTGTAGTTTCCAAAGAGACATTAGTCACAAGCTATAAAGTTTTTCATGGGAATTGTTACATCAGGCATGCATACAAACGTTGGAATAATAATCACAATATTGGGATTGCATTGGATTGTGTTGTAGAAGAGACACCAAAGATACATATTTGTATCTTGCATGGTGCTATTGAGAGTGTCTTGAAGTTATAGATAGTTAGAGCATGAAAGACATTTGAGAGTACCTTTCTATAACGTTTGATGAGTGAATTTTTCTTTACTTTGGATGGGAAGAAAGTAAGAAGATGCCATGAAGCTACATTTTTGCACAATCATTGGAAACCTCCATGTAAAATTTCAATCCACATTTTGATTGCATAAATATGTGGACATTTTGATCTTTTTATCATCTATTTGCTCATATGTTTTAGTAGTAGCTTAGTTTAATATTTTAATAATTTAAGACTTTATAAAAGGTGGTCCTTTATAAGGTACAATACCTTTTTGATTCAATACTACACACAGGCCTTGTTTTGACAATTAAGCACCGACGTTTAGCGTGTGCAGTGTGCTAATCGTCGGTACATATGGCAGGATTAAAAAGGTCGGTATATACCAACCTTTACCAGACTTGTTAATGGACAATATATATCGACCTTTTAGAGAAGTGTAAAAGGTCGGTATACCGACTCTGAGATGCTTTCCTATGCCAACGTTTTATAGAGAGTGATTTTTCCCATACCGACCTTTAACAGAGAGCGTTTCCCAATGACAAAAACAAATTCTTTTCATACCTGTTTGATCCTTTGAAAGAATAAAAATACAAGAGCATGTACATCAAGTTTGAAGCTCATATATTCATGTCCAAGTTTGAGATTAAAAAAATCAATCAAGAGCATTTACATCAATGGCTTGAGCCAAGTCCTGCATACCAAACAAGTCTATCTCCAACTCTATACTGAGTTGATCTCCTATATCATCATCGTACTCTGGCATCATACATTCACCTAAGACTTGATCTTGTAATTCCACTTCTTCAATAAAGTCGGGTGATTCTTGATCGTCATCTTCTTCCTCAATATCATGATCTCCATCTTGCTCCTGTACGATGTCATTATGTGCATCTTCCTCTTGGCTCATATTGTGATCTTCATTTTCTTTGCTAGATTCTCCTAGTTGTGCTCACTGAAGCAAAATGACTGGAGCATTCATGACACATTTCTAGGATTCTCCTAGTCTTCATGGGATGGACCACCAGACGGAGCACCTTGTCTTTTCCCAATTTATAAAGAATGTCATCAACAATAGTATAGGGACAAGCCTTCCTTACCAATATCTGCTTCTGTTGTGGAGTTAACCCTTGAGGAATCATGCCTTCTTCCACATATTGCTGAACATCTTGCACTTTTGGCCATCCAGTGTCTACCAAAGAAACCACCCCCCGGTCTTGTACTACAATGGCTTGAGTAGCTAACTCATCTGCCCTTTGATTTTCTTTTCCGTTTATATGAACAAACTTGCAAAAATCAAACTGTCTACATAGTGCCATAGCCTTCTAATTAAGCTCCTTTAAATGAGGACTTCTTGTCTTGTAATTCCCTTGCATTTGCTTTATAATAAGCTAAGAATCTCCTCTTACTTCCAATTCTTTAACTTGACTTTAAAGACAACCCTCCAAACCAAGGATCAAAGCATTATACTCAGCTGCATTGTTAGTTGTGATACCTGGAAGCTCTTGTCCTCTTGTCCACACCTCTTGACCTTCAGAATTCATCAAGACCATCCCCCTGGCTCCCTGTTGGCATGAACGACTAAAAGCCCCATAAAAATACAAAACAAAAGCTATTGGTGGTGTATCCCTTTCATCTTTAATGTTCTCCTTACATTTCTTTTCTTCTCCTAGATCCTCCCATCCTATGAGCAAATTTGCCATAGTGGACCTAGTAGTATTTTCAGTGACAAAAGAGAAAGAGAATTCTTGAAGCTCTGATAACCATTTTGCAAATCTCCCCCCAGGATTAGGCTTGCGAACTAGATATGCTAATACAGACTGAGAGGTAAGGAAGAAAAATGGTCGAGGTAATAAATAGGAGCGAAACTTTCTAACTGAAAACACCAAAGAGAGGGCTTGCTGCTCCATTTCTTCATACCTTGTTTCCACCTCTGTAAGTTGTCGGCTGGCATAATAGATGGGTTTCATTCTACCTGCCTCTCCTTTTTGTAGCAATACAGTACCAACTGAATGCAAAGATACACTTGGATTTACATAAAAGTCTTGAGACCACAATCAGGGGGCTTCAGTATTGGGCCCTTACTCATGGCCTCCTTAAGTTGCTCAAAGGACTCTTGTTGTTCCACACCCCATTGGAAAGAAACTCCTTTTCTTGTCAACAAGTTCATGGGATGCACTATCTCTGTGAAATCATCACAAAAGTGTTGATAATACTTGCTCTTTCCTAGAATTCTGTGAACACCAGTGACACTCTCAGGACTTGGCAATGCCATGATTGCTTTAATCTTGTCAGGATCCATTTGTAGGCCCTCTTCAGACACAATATGCCCCAACAAGTCTACTTTTGTTTGAGACAAATGACACTTGCTAGGATTTAGGCACCCTTTTGCTTCATCAATCCTAGCTAAGGCCATCTTTAACTTCTCCATGTGATCTATGTGCCGAGAATAAATGCAAAAATCATCCAAAAACACCCTTACGAACTTTCCCAAGTAAGGCTTGAGCACTTGACTCATGAACCTTTGAAATATAGTTAGTGCGTTGGTTAACCCAAAAGGCATCACTCTGTAAGCAAAAACTCCCCAAGGTGTGACGAATGATGTTTTCTTTTGATCTTCCTCCCGAATATGAATTTGAAAGTACCTAGAATACCGATCACATATAGAATTCCTTGAGCTTGTCTGTTGAAGTAGATCATGTGACCTGGTCACCTTTAATCACTAATTACCCTACATTCGGTGTCTGTACTCTATGGATGTTAACATGCCCCCTTTCCTACTACTGATCAGCCGCACTAAAGAAGGTTGTGAGGAGGGTTAAGGACAGTGTAGCGGTCCAGCTGTCATGAAGTGAGGCGAGCGAGGTACGAGCGATAATTCCAAAAATGGGTGGCGTGCATATCTTCGTACATGCAGATGTACGTCGGTGGAGATTGTGGATGCGAAGGTAGAGGCAAAGGTCCTAGAATTGTGTTGGACCGATGTCGGGATTGAAGATAATCTGGTTGTTCATATTGTGGAGGTGATAGTCGATGGGGCAATTGTGGGCGGGGAGATCACGGAGGAGTAAGAGGAGGAGTTGGTTGAAATGTACCACGACGATGATGGCAGGATCTGGAACCTGAGCCATACATGTCGTTGAATGACTTGAGGTGGAAGCAAAATCCCTCCTGAGTCATATCTTTGGGAAAGTTTTACTTTGGAAAGTTGTACAACACATTTGGGTCCTTTTGCTAGAGTTCTCTGAAGGCGGCTCAAGTCCATCGTTGTTCCATGGGCATATAGTGTGGGTGGACTCGACGATCAATGGGTGCACTATGGTAGTAACGCCAAAATTCCACCACCTTTAAGAAGAGGAGTCGCCATTGGGGTTGTAGACCCAGAATCTCAATCGGTCACGTAAACTGAAGCATCGGGGGTGAGGCTATATCCTCCATTTGCGCACTTTGGATGCACGCAGCGTTAGTTGTCAAAGGACTACCTGATGAACTACGTGAGGGGGCGCACCTCAAGAATTTCATAGAGATGGAGGTGAGAGCCCTCGAGCTAGCACTTCTAATGGTGCATTAGCACGCTATCTGGCAGCTCCTGAAAGGATTGTAAGTCCAGGTGCCAGTGGAAATCTTCAGGGGGAAAACTAGCGGGGATGGTGGAGCATCATCATCTACAAGTGGCATGGGCTCCGGCTCCACTGTGGCTGGAGGCATTGATGCGTCAGCTTCTTGTACAAAATTGGCTGCTTTGAGCAGTGTATTGAAGGCTTCATCAAGAAGGTTGATCGGAGCCTTAGAGGAGATGGACGGGGAGGGCCCATGCTATGCAGTGGTGGTGTTAGAGGCATTAGATGAGTACTCAAACAATGTTGTCTGAGGGAGGGGAGGGTGGGCAGCTTGTTGGGTGGGTAGGGCAGGATCTAGAGGAGGCAGTAGTGGAATTTTAGCAAGGGGGGCGATAGTATTAAAGAGGGTGATTGCTTCATTTCCCTCTTCCTCGGTGACTTCCTCTAGGTAGGCTACGTCAATTGTTTCAAAATTAGTGAGTCTTGGAGAGCCTGTAGCACCCTATTGAAGAGGATTATTATGCTGAGGGGGTGGTAGGTTGTGGACTGTTGTGGACTAGTAGGCCCCAAGATTCCCTTGAGCAGAGGCTCTCCCATAGGTCTGCATCCAATTGATGTCTGCATGCAGACTTGCAGGTGTGCAAACCCACGATGTGAGCTCCTTGAGCTTTGCGAGTTGCATCATTTCATCGTCCATTGGATAATTAAGGGACTCAGTGATGATGCGGCACCAGGCTTAAAAATTGAGGAGGATGGGATGGGCGGATAATGTTTGAAGATGGAAGGCACGGAGAAGAGATAGAGAAGTGGGTTGGAGATCTAGGGAGATGGGGCAGTAGTGGTCAAAGTTATGGTGAAGGATAGTCTAGAGGGTGTTAGGAGGGAGTGGAGTAGTGAGGTCTAGACTGAAGATGAGATTTTGTGCATGGATTGCATCAAGTGCATTTGGAGGGTGTGGGGGATGGTGCGTGGAGCAAGTGTGTATGTGGCTAATTGTGCAGAGACCTCCCTATACATCCAAAAATCTTGTTGCTCTCGGTCTTCCAATCCTAACTCCTCTGATTGGCTAGTGGTGCGATGGCGTTCATTTTCTTCTTGGAGGGATACCGTTAGTTCCCTCTCTTGTGCTAAGAGATCCTATAGAGATCGGATCTGTTGTTCATGGTTCTCCTATGATCGGGTGTACCACTGCTCTGCTTGTGCCTGTTGTTCCAGTGTTGTGCATAGGTTGCCTTGTCGGCCTAGTCCATGAGCATCTGGACCAAGGATTCGTTGGTGGCAAGATCATCTTTTAGCTTCATAAGATCTAGCTCAAGCTTCTTAGCTTTGGCTCCGTACTGTTCAGCTCTGTGTACTGCGGCATGGCCTATGGCTTGGGCTATAGCCATTAGGGATTAGCTATCACATGCACAGAGAGCTGGGGCCTGGATAACATTGGCTGAGAGCTTTGAGGCTTGTTCCTACCTCCTTTGTAAAATTGTGTGGGCGAGCTGTGCCATGGCTTCAAAGAGGTTCTATTCCATCAAGTCCGCTCATGATAACTGGTTGACCGACATGTGGCTATAGCCAATTGATGCCCTGTATTGGGGCGCATTGCAAAATTGTAAGGCCTCTACTAGGCCTTCCCATGGAGCGGAAGAGGTGCCGGTGGCGAAGGATGTTGTCTCCTGAGGGGTTGTGGAGACTGAGACATAGGGCGTAGTGGCAGCAGTAGGCATGGCTTCGACTGCTAGATGGATGCCAATGTCAATTGTTTCATTGCCCTGGAGGTCTTCAATCAAAATGGGCTCCTCTTGAACCCGTTTTCCCTTGCTTTGAGAATCCCCCTATTGAAGTCGCTATTGTGTGCATAGGAATTCTTGCACCTGGCGGTCCTCATACTGTCCGAGCAACTGACTTGTGTTCGGTTGCCCATGAATGATCGGGGTGATACTGGGAATTGTCCTTGCTCTCTTGGGCCTCACCTCTATTTCTTCGGGCTCTGTTTGTACTGGCCCGGTGGTGGATTTTTTTGCTAGGCCGAATCCGACTAGCGGATGCTGATACTTCAAGTAGTAGAAAACCGGCATGTACAGCATGGGATTGCTAATTATGTCCCTGTGGGATAAGCCTGTTTATATAGATTTCCCATCCCCCTGACGAACGAGATACGAGTATAGCAATAGTTGACGGGGTAACTGATAGCGACAGTCGGTGCAATAAGCCGATGGCGACGGGTGGCGGTGTCCTTCCTTGGCGACGACCTAGCATGGTGAGTTGATGGCAATGGTCGGTGGGATCTTTCTTGGCAATGACCCGACGGGATACTTCTTGTGCACCGACCAGGGGGATGTTGGGATGGCGATGGTTGGCGGGATGTGTTGGAGAGAGGGAGAGAAGATGAACATCATGGAGAAGAGTGTGGGAAACCAAATGGCAAAATGTTCCATTGAGTTGAGAGGAAGCCCTCTCTTTTATAGAATGGGAGAGAGGGTGGCCTAAATCAATGGCACCTCTCCTACATCAAAGGAGATAACTCCTAAATCGTAGGAACTCCACAATCATAGGCACCACCCTATGTGGGGGCCTTTGCATTACATCATCACTTGTGTCATGGTCTATGGCACTCTCATGGCACTAAGTGTGCCCCTTCTACACACACACAAACAACCATATGATTGCTAGTAGATGCACACATGCACCTAGCAAGACCTTGATTACACATATCCCAATGTACCCCCCTTAAGGGTTTGCCTCTTGCTATGTCAAGGATACATCTAGTCACATAGTTTCTCATGCCATCTCATGGTGGTCAAGGATAAATTTAGGGCTAGGATCTCATGCTAGACAAGGTGCCCAAGGGTCAAGGTTTACAAAAATGGGATAGACCAAACACATATCACATGGCCTACATCATATGGTGACTAGAGGTGATTTACAAAAGACAAAACACAAAACACATAACATTCTTTTTGGAGTACTATGTTGAGATATCGAGCTCCATGCCAGGGTGACCGTTGTGCATTTATGTCACCGACTTGTTAGCTGCAGATGCGGTTGGTACACTGCCCATGAATAATAGCTAGATGACAGCTATCCTTATGTACTCTAGTTCGTGGCTCAGTTAGTATGCCACCTTAGTTAGCTAAGTTTGGTTTGAGACCCACATATAGGGTTCTTCGATTTCTTTGTACTAGAGTTCTTTTGGCTTTCACAACTAAGAAGAGGAAAACTGTTTTCAGCCTCCACCTTTGCGTGTATTCCCCCATTGTGTATGTGAGAAAGCCGCAAGTGAGACTCCTTCCTTCTCTCCCACTATCTTCACATGGTATCAGAGCCTTGTTCGTGGCAAGAAGCTCAAGATAGCAAACCAAGTTCGCGGTGTCCTGGTAAGAGGACCAGTGTTGCTTTCCTTTTTCGAGTTTGGGAGCAAATCTCTATAGGTAGCATAGCCAGAGAGTGCAAGAGTGCATTGTCTCAGATCCAGATGCCTTTTGCGGGTTGGCGAGAGGGCAATATATGCTGCAAGATAGGGTGAAGCCCTAGGTGACTTTATTTTTCTGATTCGAGGCCATTTTGGGGCCCGTTTTGGAGGCGGAAGTTCTCCGCAAGCACTGAGAAAAAGGCCCTATTTTTTGTTGTGCGACCACTGCTCCGCAGGTCGATGAAAAGTTGCCATAGAGATTGCATCTATGCCTGTGCGCAAAGATACTGGGAGTTGCAGAATCATCTTTATTGCCTGTTGATGCAAAATCGTCACCAGGAAGTGACTGTGTGGTCAGATACCACTTTCATCAGTTTTGCAGATTTGCTCTTGTGAGGCAGAAGCAGTGTTTTTTGCAGTGACATAATATTTTGCAGTGTTCTGCAATGGCATCTGATTCTCTTTCATAAATTGTCACTGAAAAGCTTGACAAGAACAACTTCCAAGCATGGAAGTTTAGAATGACGAATTTCCTTATGGGAAAAGGCTATTGGGAGTTTATTACAGGAAATGAAGAAGAACCAGTTCTTCCTAATGTTCCCAATCAATAGGAAATGCAGGCATTTAAAGGATGGCATGAGAGAGCCAGAAAAGTTATGTACTGGCTGTCTATCAGTATTTCAGATTCTATGATTATGCATATTCAGGATGCAAGTACGCCTAAGAAGGCATGGGATACTTTGGCAAAAATGTACAGCACAAATACGCAAGCTAGGAAAATGCAGCTCAAGTAGGAGTTGCACAATGTGCAGAGAGAAAATATGAGCATCAATGACTACCACATGAAGGTGAAGAAAATTGCAGATGCACTTGCTTCCATCAGGTCACCAGTGGAAGATGATGATCTAGTTTCTGTGACCTTGAATGGTCTAGGAAAGGATTATGCACAGTTCCGGACATCCATTGCCATCCGTGAAAATTTTCCTGATTTTGAGGAGTTTTTTGCTCTCCTAATTTTTGAAGAGCAGAGAAATGGTGGTGCATCTTCTTTAGGAAGAAGTTCAAAAGAAACTGTCTTCTACTCAAATGTTGGAAGAGGTAGAGGCAGAGGCAGAGGCAGAGGAGGCTGATCTGGAGGCCATGCTAGAAATCAGAATATGTAGCAAACTCAAGAAAACTAGTCCTTTGGAGGAGGATGTGGTAACTCTACAGGCAGGGGGAGCCAAAGAGGTCATGGTGGATGGCAGAGAGGCCAAAATGCAAACAGCAATGTTGAATGCCACTATTGTGGTAAAATGGGTCATATGGCTAAAGACTACTACAAAAAGCAGAATGACATTATGAATGGAAAATTGCAGCAAGGCAATTATGCATCCTCTAGTAGACAGGGTGATGACAAAAATGAGCATTTGTTTATGGTGCAGCACATGACCAATTCTGTGACAAGTGCAGAAGAAAGTAATGATGTGTGGTATGTTGACTCAGCTGCATCAAACCACATGATGACAGGTCATGCAGAATGGATGTAGGATGCAAGGAAAATGGAAAGACCAGGATTTGTGGAGACTGGTGATGATATTGCACATCCTATTGTGCAGATTGGTAAAATTCCTTTGTCTATGCAGAATGGGAAAAAGAAATACCTGTCTGATGTATTTCATGTCCTCAATATCACCAAGAACCTGGTTTCTGTTGGTCAAATGGTTGAGCAGGGCTTGCAGGTAAGATTTAGTCCTCATGGATGCTTTGTTGAGGATATGAAAAATAATGGTCGCTTGATAGCAAAAGGAAAGAAGAAGGGCAGGATGTTTACGTTGGATGTGGACATGCCTAAATTGAGTGCAGCAATGTTTGCACATGGGACCGGTGTAGTTGCAGATATTGATATCTGGCATAAACACATTGGTCATGTTAATGTACAGTGACTTAAATCAATGCAGGCCCAAAATATTGTTGCAGGATTGCCTAAATTCAAGGTTGCAAAAATGCATAAGGTATGTGAAGCCTGTCAATTTGGAAAATAGGTAAGGAAACCATTTCCTAGACATGTTCAAGAGAGTAAGAAGCCATTGGAATTAATTTACTCTGATGTGTGGACTACTAAAGCTGCATCTATTGGAGGCTGTCATTATTTTGTCACTTTTATTGATGATTACAGCAGAAAAGTTTGGGTGCATTTTATGAAAAAGAAAAGTGAAGTGTTTGGGCATTTCAAAGCTTTTAAAGCTATGGCTGAAAAAGAAACAGGCCTACAAATAAAATGCCTAAGGTCAGATGGAGGGGGAGAGCACCTCTCAAATAAGTTTGCAAGGTTCCTGCAGGAGCATGGCATAAAGCAGCAGGCATAAAGCAGCAATATTCATGCAGTCATACCCCACCACAAAATGGACTTGCAGAAAGCAAAAACAGGCATATTGGAGAGGTATCTTGGGCCATGCTAAATGAAAGAGACCTCCCAGATTATTATTGGGCTGAAGCAATTGCTACAGTAGTTTACATAATGAATAGGACTCCCACTGTAGCAATACATGGCATGACGCCAGAGGAGATGTATACTGGTAGGAAACCAGATATTTCTCATTTGAAAATTTTTTGTTGCATTGCCTATGTTCATGTGCCAGATGAGTTGAGGTCAAGTTGGATCCAAAAGCTGAGAAGTTCATCTTTATTGGTTATTCTCTGCAACAGAAAGGGTATAGATGCTATAACCCTTCTACTCGTAATTTTACAGTGAGTAGAGATGTTGTTTTTGATGAGATGAGTAGCTGGTATAAACCAATAAATGTGATTGATGATGTAGATGCACAAAATGGTAATGCTGCACAGAATTCACAGCAACAATCACAAAATATTAGTGGACCTGCAATGTCCTCTAGCAGTGGTTTACATACTTTGCCATGGATAGGCAGATTAAGATCAGGAGAATCTCCTCAAAGCAATGCAGATAGTGGTATGCAGGTATCACGAAAAGGAAAAGAGAAGGTAGATCAGCCCATGTTTGATGTGAATGCAGGTCACTCTTATGTGGATGGTGAACCCAGTGGCTCAGAACAGAACAGTGATGATGAGTGGGGTATTCCTTCTATTGTTACAGCTAGAGTAAGGAAGACCAGGGATGTTTTGAGAGCACCTGGTAGTGAGCCTATTTTGCACAGGTCTACCAGAGTCAAGTATCCTGTGGATAGGCTGAAATATGATGGATTTACAGCCATTCACTATGCCTATATGGTCAAAGTGATACAAGAACCAGAACCCACTTCTTTTGAGCAAGCCATGGGAAAAGAAAAATGGGAGAAAGCCATGGATGAAGAAATGGATGCCTTGGAAGCAAATGCTACATGGGAATTGGTGCCTTTGCCTAAAGACAAGAATGCAATTGGCTATAAGTGGGTTTATAAGGTGAAGCACAACGCAGATGGTTCTGTGAATAGATACAAGGCAAGATTAGTTGTCAAGGGGTATGCACAGACATATGGCATTGATTATGAAGAAACATTCAGTCCAGTTGCAAGGATGGCAACCGTAAGAGCAGTCATTGCTATGGCTGCATCAAAGGGATGGTCTTTACATTAGATGGATGTAAAGAATGCCTTCTTGCATGGTGATTTGCAAGAAGAGGTCTTTATGGAGCAGCCACCAGGTTATGTTCATGCTGTTCATTCTGAGTTGGTTTGCAGGTTGAAGAAAGCCTTGTATGGCTTGAAGCAAGCACCTAGAGCATGGTCTGACAAGATAGGATAGTATCTTGTCACTATTGGCTTTCAGATTTCCAAGGCAAATTTCTCACTTTATGTGAGAAAAACAGAGAAAGGTATTATGCTGCTTGTCATTTATGTTGATGATTTGATCATCACAGGTGATAGTGATGAAGATATCCTTCATGTGAAAATGCTATTGAAGCAGAAGTTTGAGATGAAGGATTTGGGAGAGCTGCGTTATTTCTTGGGCATTGAGGTGATTAGATCGCCAAGTGGGATATAGCTCTTGCAGAAGCAGTATGGATTGGACATGCTATCCAAATATGGGATGATAGGCTATAAGCCTATTTCAGTTCCTTTGGAGCAGAATGTGAAGCTAAGCGCAGATGCAGGTGAGCTTCTAGAAGACCCTACTATGTACAGACGCATAGTAGGAAGTTTGATTTATATGACTATTATCAGGCCAGATTTGAGCTATGCTATTGGATTGGTAAGTCACTTTATGCAGGCTCCAAGGAAACCTCATTTGGATGCGGCTAGACAAATACTCAGGTATGTGAAGTCCACATTGTAGTATGGACTATTTTATGAGGCTTGTGGGGTTAAAGGTCACTGTGCCTTAACCCCAGTTATGTACAATACTCAAAAACATATATAAATGAATGAAAAAGAAGATTAGGGTGGTTCTGCACCCACCAAACTTGTGTGGCTCTTTGTCTCTCTCTCTCCTTCTTCCGTTCTTGCTTCCGTTGAGAGCACTCTCAACTGGTATCAGAGCCCGGGTGATCTAGCTGAGCGTGTGTGAATGCTTGAAGCTCAGCAGCTCTGTGGGAGGAAGGAGAAGCTCTGTGGGAAGCTTTGTGGGCGACTTTACTTGCATCCGAGTGTGCAGAGACCTTCACTTTGGCTTTACAAAGTGGTTTTGAGAGCCTGTTAAGAGCTTTCAAAGAAAAAGTCGTTTTTTGAGCTTTTTCTTGTTCCGTTCGATGACAGAGACTCTGTATTGACTTGTAGAGGCAACTATTGCTTGCTTTTGGTGTCCACATTACTTCAGGAGCTTGGAAACACCTTTATTCTTGAATCCGGGATCATTTCATTGGATTTCTGGCTCTCTGTGTTAGTTTCTGCGTTTTTTGCCTGGGTGTTGGAACTCAAGTTTGGAGCAACCATTTGCAGATCTGTCAGTTCCGGTGGACTCAGGAGGTCCTAAAACTTCTATGTTGCTCATCATTCACACTCCGGTGGAGTTTACAGATAGCTCTGTTTCCAAAAACGTTTTTCAGTCCGTGTGTTGGACCCAGTGATTGAGGCCACGGTTTCCAAAACCGTCTGTCCCATTGCGTTCCGGATGCCCAAAAACCCCTACCTATCAGTTCTTGCGTGATTCGGTGGAGGATTTTCAGAGTTATAAATCTCTGTGTATTCGATTTTGTCTCTCTGTTATGCATTTTTCATACTAAGGTTTTGAAACCTTAGATTTATGCCACATGGCAGTGGATAAGTATTGACTCCCATTTCTCACTCATCGGTTGGGATTTTGGAGTTCTGGCAGAAGAGAGATATTTGCAGATTTTCTTGCTGAGTCCAATTATGCGATGGCGCCCATGTTTTGAAGCATCTCAGGTCCTATTTTCAGTAGCGCTCATTACCGTGGGAATAGTCCTTCTTGAACATACCTTATGCAGATCACTCTGGTTGCAGTTTGAGCAGTGTGCGCTCATTCGTGGTATGCATTGGGTTGCAATGGATGATTTATAGGCCATTTGGATGCATTGCGGTCCTTGTTGGATGCGCTGATAGGCCCAAATTGCCTTGTGGGATGCTATTTTTTATGGACGCTTTGCACATGGATGCTATTTTATGCTAAGGGACAGCTTTGAAACATTGCAGGTGATGCATTGATAGTGCTATGCTCTCTTGGATGAGACATTATTGATGCATATGCCAGTGGACAGTGTTTATGCTTGAGTCATTTGGCACTTATTGGCATTTTCTTTTGGGCCAGATTTGCTCATATGGATGCATAGTATATGCACATGAGTCAGATGCATCTTTTGATGCTTTGAGCTTTGAGTTTTGGTGATATTTCACACTATTGTGGCATACACATTTGGGTGCACCTGGTATTTGGTGTGATTCTCTCTTGCAGGCACTAGCATTTGGGATTTTGTTTCATTTGTATCATGGCATCCTCTTCCATGTCTGAAAAGGAGTTTTTCAGCATTAAAAAGTTTGATGGGACAAACTTTTCTTTGTAGAAAGAACAGATAAGGGATGTGCTTATTCAAAAGAAGCAGATTAAACCCTTGGCAGGGATTGAAGCTAAGCCTGCAAATATGTCTGAGGATGATTGGAATGAGTTGGATGCATTAGCAAAGTCTACTATTAGACTTCATCTTGCAGAGTCAGTTTATTTCACAGTAGTAATGAGCAGACTATGGAAGATTTGTGGAAGAAACTGTGTGCCACTTATGAGAAGGAAACTGCCTCTAATAAAGTTTACCTCATGAAGAGGTTGTTTGAGCTGCAGATGAAGGAAGGGGTCTCCATTGCTTCTCATTTGAATGAATTCAATATTATTTTCAGCCAACTTCAGGCTCAGAAAATGAATTTTGATGCGGAGACTAAGGCAATATTTCTCTTATGTTCATTGCCATCCTCATGGGATACCTTCCGTACAGCTGTCAGTAACTCTGCACCTGGTGGAGTACTGAAATTTGATGATGTTGTGGGTAGCTTGTTGGCCGAGGAGATTAGACGGAAGTCTATGGATGGCAACAAGCAGGATGCAGCCTTAAATGTGCAAAGGGGCAGATCACAGTTCAGGGGGAAGTCCTAAGAAAGAGGAAAGTCTCGTAGCAAATCCAAGGCACGGAACATTGAGTGTTACCATTGTGGCAAGAAGGGCCATATGAAAAAGGATTGCTACAAGCTGAAAAGAGAGCAAAGGGATAAGAAAAAGAATGCAAATTGGGGTGCAAATCAAAAGGAAGAGAGTCCAAGGGAGGACAAAGGAAAAGTGAAGATCGAGGAGATCAATGCAGTCACACGTGATAGTGACAATGATGTTCTCTTCATGTCTAGTTTATCTGCAGAGTTGCTTACCACTTCAGATGATGCATATTCCCAGGATTGGATTTTGGATTCTGGTGCTTCATTCCATGTTACTCCCCATAGGGAATGGTTCTCCACTTATGATAGTGGAAAGACAGGTTGTGTGCATCTTGGAAATGACTATGCATGTGACATAGTGGGAGCAGGTGACATAAAGTTTTCTTTTGCAAATAAGTCTGCATTTGTTTTGAAACATGTGAGACATGTGCCTAAGTTGACCAAGAGTCTTATTTCAGTGGGTCAGCTAAATGATACTGGTTTTCACACCACTTTTGGCTTTCAAAGTTGGAAAATTCAAAAGGGCTCTATGCTTTTGGCTAGGGGTGCCAAGTGTGGGACTTTGTATCCCTTACATGTATCAGGGGTATTTGATCATGTTGTTGCAATAACCGAGCAGCCAAGCACTTCTTTGTGGCATTGCAGGTTGGGGCACATGAGCCATAATGGAATGAAACTCTTATGCCGTTTGGGTTATGTACCGCATTTGAGTTTCTCTGATTTTGAATTTTGTGAGCACTGTCTCTATGGGAAGCAGACTAAATCAGCCCATAAAAGAAGGGGAAAGAAAGAGTTTGAAATTCTTGATTTGGTGCATTCAGACGTATGTGGTCCCATGCCTACACGGTCATTAGGCGGGGCTAAATACTATGTGACATTCATTGATGATGCAACTAGGAAGGTGTGGGCTTATGCTATAGCTCGGAAGAGTGATGTATTCTAGGTATTTCAGAAATGGCTGGCCTTGGTTGAGAATCGGTCAGGTAGAACGCTTAAATGCCTACGGACTGACAATGGTGGAGAGTATCTCTCTCATGACTTTCAGCATTTCTGTGATACTCGTGGGATTAAGAGGGAGCTTACATCCCCTCGTACTCCAGAGCAAAATCCAGTTGCAGAAAAGATGAACCGTACCATTCAAGAAAGGTTGCAATGCATGCTTTCCAATGCAAGTCTTTCTGGTGGTTTTTGGGCTGAGGCAATGAAGACTGCAGTGCATGTGATCAGTGCATGTGATCAATAGATCACCTAGCAAGAGTTTGGATGGTGGTATTACTGAAGAGGCATGGACTGGCAAGAAGCCCTCTTACTCTCATTTGCGTATATTTGGGTGTGAGGCATATGCACATGTGCCAAAAGAGCTTCGAAAGAAGCTAGATCCTAAGTCTAGGAAATGCATCTTTCTAGGTTATGGTGAAAGTGGAGAGATGGGCTATCGTCTCTGGGATCCAGAAGCAAAGAAGATCATATGCAGCCATGATGTGGTCTTCAATGAGAAGAAGATGCATAAGGCACCCATGAGGGATGTGGAAATGAGGAGAATCACTTTCCAGGATGTGAATCCACCTGCACATGTTGATAGACAGCAAGCTGTCCATGCACTAAATGTGCAAGAAATGGTACCACCAAGTACTCCCACAGGTATACAATCAAGGGTAGATGATGGATCATCTATTGGTGGAAATGATGAGCCAAATGTGGCTGATATGCAAGTGGGACAGCAAGCTGAAATGCCCTTGAGAAAATCATCTAGAGTGTCTAGACCGCCTGATAGGTTTGTTCCAGGGGTAGACTATGTGATGCTTACTGATTGCGGGGAGCCTTCTTGCTACAGAGAGGCTATGATGCGTGAGGATCAACGCAAGTGGGAGTATGCTATGCAATCAGAGATGAGTTCACTTATGAAGAATAAGACTTGGGACTTGGTTTCTTTGCCACATGGAAAGAAAGCATTGCCATGTAAATGGGTCTACAAAATGAAGGTCACAGGTGATGATGTGCCTAGGTACAAGGCCCGTTTGGTTGCTAAAGGGTTCAAGCAAGAGAAGGGTGTGGACTTTGATGAGATATTCTCTCCGGTTGTGAAGATGACCACACTTAGATGCATCCTTGGACTAGTGGCAGTAGAGGATATGGAGCTTATGCAAATGGATGTCAAGACAGCTTTCTTGCATGGGGATTTGCATGAGGAAATTTACATGGTGCAGCCGGAAGGCTTTGAAGAAAAGGGCAAAGAGCATTTAGTTTGCAAGCTGAAGAAGAGTCTCTATGGTCTTAAGCAAGCACCTAGAGAATGGTATCAGAAGTTTGATGCTTTCATTCGGTCCCAGGGTTTTAGAAGGAGTGAAATTGATCACTGCCTCTACACTAAAAGGGCTAAGGATAATAGCCTGATAATCTTGGCACTATATGTGGATGATATGCTATTGGCTAGCAAGAATACTTATGAGCTAGATGCATTAAAGGCCAAGTTGCATGAGGCCTTTGATATGAAGGATTTGGGATTTGCAGGTCATATTCTTGGTATGCGCATCATGCGTGATCGGAGTAGGAAACTCCTTTGGCTTTCACAAAAAGAGTATGTTACAAAAGTATTACAGCATTTCAATATGGAGGGGGGGAAGGCAGTGAGTACTCCATTGCCTCCATATGTGAAACTGAGTCATACAAATAGTCCCAAATCAGATGAGGAAAGGGCCATGATGGCCAAGGTTCCTTATGCATCAGCAGTTGGGAGTCTTATGTATGCTATGATAGCTACTAGACCAGACATTTTGCAATTGCAGTGGGAGTTGTTAGCCGATATATGGCTAATCCAGGAAAGAGGCATTGGGAGGCAGTTAAGTGCATCATGAGGTACATGAAGGGTACTAAGGAGATGTGCATTTGCTTTGGTAAAGGAGACATGCGTGTACTTGGGTACACAGATTCAGACTATGCAGGGCATGTGGATAGTAGGAGATCCACTTCTGGTTATGTGTTCACCTTTGCAGGTGGTGCAGTGTCGTGGATGTCTCGCGCACAGAAGTGCATTGCTTTGTCTACCACAGAGGCTGAGTATGTTGCAGCCACAGAGAGGGTTGCAAGGAGGCTATATGGTTTGATCGGCTAGTGGGAGATTTGGGGATTCATACAGGTGTACCGACATTGCATAGTGATTCCATGAGTGCTATTCAGCTAGCACGGAATCCGGTCTTTCATGCAAAGACCAAACACATTGAGGTCAGGTACCATTTCATCAGGGAGGTACTTGAGGACAAGCGCATAGAGCTTGTCAAGGTTCATATAGATGATAACCCTGCAGATATGCTGACGAAGAGTCTACCTAGTCAGCGGTTTGAGTATTGTCATGTATTGATGGGCATTGGATAGTATGCTCACTGGTTGTTCTCCCTTAAAGGCACATTGTCCTTTAAGTGGGAGGTTGTGGGGTTAAAGGTCACTGTGCCTTAACCCCAGTTATGTACAATACTCAAACACATATATAAATGAATGAAAAAGAAGATTAGGGTGGTTCTGCACCCACCAAACTTGTGTGGCTCTCTGTCTCTCTCTCTCCTTCTTCCGTTCTTGCTTCCGTTGAGAGCACTCTCAAGGCTAGGGTTCAGATACAGTTGCATGGATACACTGATGCTGATTGGGCTGGTAGTATTTCAGATAGACGATCTACCAGTGGATATGTGTTCTCTTTTGGGAGTGCTGCAGTCACTTGGAGCAGTAAGAAATAGCCTACAGTTGCCTTTTGTCGAGCACAGAGGCTGAGTACAGGGGTGCAGCAATGGCTGCATGTGAGGTAGCTTGGTTGCATAAGCTACTTTATGATATGCATCAGTCTACGGATGGGCAGTTGTTATTTATTGTGACAACATGAGCAGTATACACTTGGCAAATAACCCAGTCTATCATGCTAGAACAAAGCAAATTGAGGTGCATTATCACTATGTGTGGGAGAAGGTTTTACAAGGTCTTATTGATCTAGTTTATGTTAGCACAGAAGATCAGGTAGCTGACATATTCACTAAGGCATTGGGCATAGAGAAGCTACGCAAGTTCAGAGACTTGCTTGGTGTGCAAGAATTGGGATTGAGCTCAAGGGGGATTGTTGAGATATCGAGCTCCTCGTGATATGCCAGGGTGACCGACCATTGTGCATTTATGTCATCGACTTGTTAGCTACAGATGCAGTTGGTACACCACCCATGAATAATAGCTGGATGATAGCTATCCTTATGTACTCTAGTTTGTGGCTCAGTTAGTATGCCACCTTAGTTAGCTGAGTTTGGTTTGAAACCCACATATAGGGTTCTTCTATTTATTTGTTCTAGAGTTCTTTTGGCTTTCATAACTAAGAAGAGGAAAACTGTTTTTAGCCTCCATCTTTGTGTGTATTCCCCCATTGTGTATGTGAGAAAGCCGCAAGTGAGACTCCTTCCTTCTCTCCCACTATCTTCACATACTATTCCAGGTAGAGAACCTAAAAATTTGACCAAGTGATGATAAATGAAGTTCAAAAGACAAAGTGCTCAAAAGGCATAGTCTTTATCTTCTACCACAAAGTTTGATTCTTCATTTGTTGATGGAGTTCTCTCTTCAACCAGATTTGCTATGTTTTTCTTCTTCTCGTTGCAAAACTTCTCTGAATGATTGTTCTTGCCACAATAAGTGCAAGGATGGATTTTGTAGCAATCTTTTTCAAGATGATTGGTCTTTCCACAATGCTTGCATACCTTGTACTTGCTCTTTGATGAAAACTTTACTGCAAGTGCTTGTGTGTGCACTTCACCCATTCTTGAAGTGTTCTTTCTCTCTTCCTCTTGTAGAGCAGCCCTCCTAGGGTTTTTTTTAAACGTTTTTTTTTCAAAAAAATATTTTAATTCCATAATACTAGAATTAATTCTTTAAAAACGTTATTTCTTATCAGGTCAAAGAAAACCTGAAAACTTGCTATCTTTGATAAGGGACTTTACAAATTCCTTATGGGATATGATCAAATCCCGTAAGGGACATGCGAATTTCTCTATGGGACTTCAAATCCCTTGTGGGACATCGATCAAATCTCTCCCATGTGGGACTTCGAATCCCATGAGGGATTCGGAACTCCTATATGCGACTTTAAATCCCTTATAGGACATGGATCACAAATCTCATACCAGACTCCAAAACTCTTATGCGGGAACTTAAAATTCCATACAGGACCCTAAAACTCCTATGTGGGACTTTAAATTCCATAAGGAACCTCCGAACGCCTATATGGGGCTTGAAATATTATGTTTGGAAATTCAAATATTGCATGTGGGATATTGATTCTATCCCAAAGTGGACTTCTAAACTTGTATGTGGGACTTCAAATATGATGTTTAGGACTTCAAAGATTCCATGTGGGATATTGATCCACTCTTATACGGGAGTACCAAACTCATATATGGGACTTAATATTTTATATTCAACAACATTCCAAATAACTTTAAATATCCCATTTGGAAATTCAAATATTCACGTGGGATATTGATTCACTACTAAAGTGGACTTCTAAACTTGTTTGTGGGACTTTAAATTGATGTCAAGACTTTAAAGATTCTATGTGGGATCTTTATCCACTCCTATATGGGAGTACCAAACTCATATGTGGGACTTCAAATGTCATGTTCAACAAGATTTCAAATACTCATGAAAGATATTGATTTAATCCATCAAGGGCTATAGGTTAAAAATATTTCAAATATTCACTTGAGATATTGATTAAAATGTCATCTTTAAGGGTTCAAATATTCAAGCGGGATATTGATTCAAATGTCATGTTTGAGACTTCAGATATTCATGTGGGATATTCATTTAAATGGCATGTTTTAAGTTTTAGACATCATATATGGGGACTTCAAATTTCATGTTCAAGATTTCAAATATTCATGCAATATATTGATTCAAATGTCATGTTTAAGACTTCAGGTGGTCATGTGGAATATTGATTTAAACCATCAAGGGATATTGGTTTATTTCCATAAGAGAGTTCTAACTACCATGTCAGATATGACACAAAAAGGAGGAAATCCCATGAGCAAACTTGATATCCCGTGAGGGAACTTGAAGTCCCATATGGAAGCTAGAAATTCTTAAAAAAGGATATGGATAGGACATATTATTTATGGATTTTTATGTATGGAGAGGTTTAATTTCAAAAGGGAGTCTTAACTACCATGCAAGAGATGACACAAAAGGAGGAAATCCCTTGAGGGAACCTGAAATCCCATGACGGAACTTGAAGTCCCATATGGAAGCTAAAAATGCCAAAAGAAGGATCATATGGATAGGATATATTATTTAGGGATTTTTTAATATTGGTCCAAGGCTTTATATATATATATTCCCCTTTAAAACGTTTTCCATACTTGCAAGATTCTAAAGAACATAAGTATACTGGATGGTTCATATCATGCCTTTAATAGCGGGCCCATGCAATTTTGCCTATCTCTGGGGCAGAGAAGGAAGCTTGGGATGAGTAGAGGGGTGGGGAGGTGGGATGGGCATTCATGGCATCATTTCCTCTTCTCAAGATTCTCGGCCTCAGTGTATGGTTCTGATTTGGAAGTTGGTCTAGTCTCACCTAGAAAGAGAGAACTAGTTGTCTAGAAAGGAAAGGGTGTCAGGGCCTGAGGGGTGATGCAAGTCTTAAGAAGACAATCTGGTGAAGTAACCACCTTCAAAGATGAACCATTTGGCTTGCATTATGTAGTGAGGGCTTGTGATTTGTTTAGGAAGGGAATTAGGGTCTAGGAGGATGTCTTAAATGAGAATTTGGCTAGTTGGTTGTCTGTCAACCAAATTGACTAGATCGAATTCTACACCCAACACAATCAATGCATTTTTGACTAGAAGCCAAAGCAAAATTAAGCACGGAAGACACATTATGTAAATTTTCTAGAATGCCACAGCCCTTAATGAAGCCATTTTTCTCTCTATCCACTAATGGCATGCATACAATTTGCACCCTGATAGTCAAGACTTTAGTAATTAATTTATAGGAGACATTAAGCATTGTGGTAGGCCTCCAATCACCAACTCTCAGCAACAATTTGCTAGAATCTAGTAACCAGATTTCCATTCCCATTCTGAACTCTATCAATCAACTCCTCTTGGATATGCTTTCTTTTGGTTGCCTAAAAAAACATTTTTGAGGGACAGTCTGCCACATTCAGCCATAGCTATCTACTTACAATTCTAGACCTTTCAACCTTAGCCAACTTAATGGCCAATTCACACTCTACCAATAGAGTAGAAATATATGCATCCCTGGGATCAACCATTACAGGAATATTTAGACTTTCTTGAATTACAGACAACAAAGAATTATCCTTGTGAAATTTATCTCTTTCCTGCTTGGCCCATCTCTTAGCAAAACCATGGATACCTTGTATCCCAACATCACATCTGGTGCATGGGTCTACCACATTATGCGTGCTTTCCTTCCACACCACTCTAATCTTTCGGCAAAATTTCTTTATCTATAGCCAATTATTAACAAATTTAAACAGCACATCCAGGGACCTCCCAATATGGAAGGGAACCATGAGATGGCATGAGAAACTATGTGACTAGATGTATCCTTGACATAGCAAGAGGCAAACCCTTAAGGGGGGTACGTTGGGATATGTGTAATCAAGGTCTTGCTAGGTGCATGTGTGCATCTACTAGCAGTCATATGGTTGTGTGTGTGTATGTAGAAGAGGCACGCTTAGTGCCATAGACCATGACACAGGTGATGATGTATTGCAAAGGCCCCCACATAGGCTGGTGCCTATGATTGTGGAGTTCCTATGATTTAGGAGTTATCTCCTTTGATGTAGGAGAGGTGCCATTGATTTAGGCCACCCTCTCTCCCATTCTATAAAAGAGAGGGCTTCCTCTCAACTCAATGGAACATTTTGCCATTTGGTTTCCCACACTCTTCTCCATGATGTTCGTCTTCTCTCCCTCTCTCCAACACATCCCGCCGACCATTGCCATCCCAACATCCCCCTGGTTGGTGCACAAGAAGTATCCCGTCAGGTCGTTGCCAAGAAAGATCCCACCGACCAACACCATCAACTCACCATGCTAGGTCCTCGCCAAGGAAGGACACCGCCACCCATCGCCATTGGCTTATTGCACCGACTGTCGCTATCAGTTACCCCGTCGATTGTTGTATATGCATCCCTGTTATCAACCATTACAGGAATAGTTAGACTTTCTTGAATTACAGACAACAAAGAATTATCCTTGTGAAATTTATCTCTTTCCTGCTTGGCCCATCTCTTAGCAAAACCATGGATACCTTGTATCCCAACATCACATCTGGTGCATGGGTCTACCACATTATGCGTGCTTTCCTTCCACACCACTCTAATCTTCCAGCAAAATTTCTTATTCTATAGCCAACTATTAACAAATTTAAACAGCACATCTAGGGACCTCCCAATATGGAAGGGAATGGAAAAGGTATAGCAACAATCGACGGGGTAACTGATAGCGACAGTCGGTGCAATAAGCCGATGGCGATGGGTGGCGATGTCCTTCCTTGGCGACGACCTAGCGTGGTGAGTTGATGGTGTTGGTCGGTGGGATCTTTCTTGGCAACGACCCGATGGGATACTTCTTGTGCACCGACCAGGGGGATGTTGGGATGGCGATGGTCGGTGGGATGTGTTGGAGAGAGGGAGAGAAGACGAACATCATGGAGAAGAGTGTGGGAAACCAAATCGCAAAATGTTCCATTGAGTTGAGAGGAAGCCCTCTCTTTTATAGAATGGGAGAGAGGGTGGCCTAAATCAATGACACCTCTCCTACATCAAAGGAGATAACTCCTAAATCGTAGGAACTCCACAATCATAGGCACCAGCCTATGTGGGGGCCTTTGCATTACATCATCACCTGTGTCATGGTCTATGGCACTAAGTGTGCCTCTTCTACATACACACACACACAACCATATGACTGCTAGTAGATGCACACATGCACCTAGCAAGACCTTGATTACACATATCCCAACGTACCCCCCTTAAGGGTTTGCCTCTTGCTATGTCAAGGATACATCTAGTCACATAGTTTCTCATGCCATCTCATGGTGGTCAAGGATAAATTTAGGGCTAGGATCTCATGCTAGATAAATTTAGGGCTAGGATCTCATTCCATCTCATGGTGGTCAAGACTTTAGTAATTAATTTATAGGAGACATTAAGCATTGTGGTAGGCCTCCAATCACCAACTCTCAGCAACAATTTGCTAGAATCTAGTAACCAGATTTCCATTCCCATTCTGAACTCTATCAATCAACTCCTCTTGGATATGCTTTATTTTGGTTGCCTAAAAAAACATTTTTGAGGGACAGTCTGCCACATTCAGCCATAGCTATCTACTTACAATTCTAGACCTTTCAACCTTAGCCAACTTAATGGCCAACTCACACTTCACCAATAGAGTAGAAATATATGCATCCCTGGGATCAACCATTACAGGAATATTTAGACTTTCTTGAATTATAGACAACAAAGAATTATCCTTGTGAAATTTATCTCTTTCCATCTTGGCCCATCTCTTAGCAAAACCATGGATACCTTGTATCCCAACATCACATCTGGTGCATGGGTCTACCACATTATGTGTGCTTTCCTTCCACACCACTCTAATCTTCCGGCAAAATTTCTTATTCTATAGCCAACTATTAACAAATTTGAACAGCACATTCAGGGACCTCCCAATATGGAAGGGAATGGAAAATGTCCATAGTAGAGGGGCATGATTTGAAATCCCCGAGCTGGCAATCAACTTTCCCCCCCATTGGAGCCTTCATCCACCAACCTTCACTTGAGCAGTAAAATATATCAAGATGACCCACCC
Source organism: Dipteris shenzhenensis (assembly GCF_047967505.1). Lineage (NCBI taxonomy): Eukaryota > Viridiplantae > Streptophyta > Polypodiopsida > Gleicheniales > Dipteridaceae > Dipteris > Dipteris shenzhenensis. Next base: position 49,396,110 of record NC_141600.1, on the reverse strand, counting down.
TAAAGTTGCCCCCCTTTTTAAGCCTAAGTGTGAAGCTTGGTTGAGGTTAATAAATCTTTTGTACATTGCGCCTAAGGGGGAAGGGAAGGGAGAGGCGGGAAAATAGAATTTGGGGATTAAACCCAAATTTCTTTGAAAATGACACCATTTCCCCCAAAACTTAGCATCTTTCTACATCCTCAGGGCCACTCAGTATATCAACCTTGCTCCCATGCCCATCAATCTCCCTCATTTGAAGATCTCATCAATCCTACTACTATGTCTTGAAAGCTTCCTGGTGGAAGACATTTGGGATGCAAACATGCAACTTAAGCTACTGTGCAAGGTATTTCACATATACTTGAGGTTCGAACCTGCAAGGTAATGCATATCGACTTTTTTTTTAAGTTTTCCCTTTTGTGTGCTTGAATTAGTGGTCGTGGAGGGGTAGACATGCACGAATATTTATCCGAGCATGTTTGCAGGAAGTTATGCTAGCAATTGTAGCCTTGGAGGCCAAGCTAGCATCGAGGAAGGCAACATTCAAAAACATGGAGGATTGGCAGGGAAGAGTCCATCGTCATTTTGATTAACATGCTATCTGTGAGCTGCAAACTTGCAGCCAAGAAACATATTGTACGAAAACAATACAACGTCTATGCTCAATAGATAACAGGATCTCATATGCAAGAGAGAACACAGATAGTATGGAGAATCAAAAATTTGATTACTATAGAATTGATACAATAGATGGCGCTGCCTCCCAGCTGTGCGCTCCTGTGAGAGAAGCTTCGATGGCATGCCAAAAACAGTAGAGGACGGAGGCTGGATGCTAAGGAATCAGGGTTGCTATACCCAGTAATGAAATGGGCTTCACAGGCTTGCTCTTATATAGCCACTAGTCATAGTCGGTTGGGCTCAATTGGGTGACCGACCCAGTCCACCCAAAATGGTCGACTGGGGGTCGGTCCCAAAATAGTCCATCGACCACACGATAGAACCGGTGTGCAAAATAGAGCAACTAACCTATGGTCTCCATTCTACCCACAGCCATCCGAGATCATTTGGGACTCCAAACAGGCCCCGCAACCCGAGAGTGGTGAGCTGCCTTGGGAAATGATCCATCTACCCTCAATGCGGTCAGTCATGGGATGCCTTCCCGCACTTGCATGTAGCCTAGTTAGCAGTGTGCCAACTCTGTCCAGCCATCAGGCCACACATGGCCCCACTAGGACCTACCGGATAACCGAGCTGCTCAAATGCCTTCTCCTCATATGGGGGGCTTACAAGTAGAGTTAGCTAGTTCCCGCGTAGTTACATGAGAGTGGACCATTGATATCTAACCACCCCCTCAATGTCCACCCACAAGTGAACTTACTTTTTCGGTCCAATGCCAAGTCAATGAAGATGCCTCTCTAGGAAGTCTCTTCCAAGAGCCTTTGTGAAGATGTCTGTAGCATTCTCTGTAGTTGGACAGTACACCAAGTCGACCTCTCCATCCATGATGAGCTCACGTACAAAGTGATATTGAATCTCAATGTATTTGGTGCGAGCGTGGAATATAGGGTTCTTTGCAATCGCCATGCAACTCTGATTGTCACATGATAACTGTGTAGGCTTGTGCTGCACTGCACCCATGTCCCCCAAAATCCTCCTCAATCACACTACCTTGCAAGAAGCAAAGCATGCTGATTTGTACTCAGCCTTGGTAGAAGAAAGAGCAACTGTGGGTTGCTTCTTGCTGACCCATGACACAACTCCAGATCCAAGTGAGAAACAGTCACTGATCTCCTGATGTCCACGTCCCCTGCCCAACCTGAGTCACAGAATCCGATCAAGATGTTGCCCTTGGTATAGGGGATGCCATAATCAAGTGTGCCTTTCATGTATTTCAGTGCCCGCCAATGGTTCTCCCGGGGCTTATTGGAAAACGTGCTTAGTACACCCGTCGCAAAGCTGATGTCCGGTCGTGTGTTGTATAAGTAAATCAAACTACCCACAAGCCTTCTGTACTTCGCTTCGTCCACCAGTGGTGATGAATCCTCGTTTGAGAGCTTCACGTCAACCTCCATAGGGGTACCAACTGTCTTGCACTTAGCCATGCCAAATGCCTTCAGTATCTCTCCAGCATACTTCAGCTGTGAAATGAAGATTTGTTTCGGCTCTTGCCAAACTTCAATCCCCAAATAGAAATGCATCAGTCTGAGGTCATTTCAAACTCTCTTCCTAGCAAATGCTTTATCTATGAGATCTTCTCTTCATGGTTCCCTGTTATGACAAGGTCGTCCACATAAAGGACCACGATCATACACCTACCTCCTTCTCTAAAGATATACAAATTTGCATATGATGGGCTCCTCCTGAACCCGTTTTACAGAAAGTAGGCATCAATTCACTGGTACCATGCTCGTGGGGCCTGTTTCAGCCCATAAAGTGCCTTCTTTAGTTTACAGACTTTACCTTCTAAACCAGGGATCACAAAACCTGGTGGTTGTTCCACGTATACCTCCTCCTTGAGATCCCCATTCAAAAAGGCAGATTTTACATCCATCTGAAACACGGGCCAACTTTCTTGGGCAGCTAAAGCCAAAACACTGTGAATTGTGGTTAGTCGAGCTGTGGGAGCAAAAGTATCCTGATAATCAAAACCATGTACCTGTGCAAATCCTTTTGCCACGAGCCGAGCCTTGTACTTATCCCACGTGCCGTCGGACTTGTACTTGGTCTTGTACACCCACTTAGTGCCGATCACCTTGCATTTTGGTGGACGATCCGCAAGGTCCCAAGTGTTGTTCTTCATTATGGAGCCTATGGAGCCATACTCTGACTGCATAGCCTCCATCCACCTATCATCACCCTGTGCCTCTTCAAGACACTTGGGTTCATTAGCATGGATCACTTCTCTCATCAAAGCATAGTTGACCAAGTGTTCCTGCGCTCTTCTTTGCTCCTCTAATCTCTTGGACTGGCGGTGTTTGGATGGTTCCTCCTCAATGGCTGGAGGTTCTCTACCATCCAAAAGCTGCTTTACCCACTTCAGGAATGGCTTTTGCCGTTGTTGTTCTGTAGGCTCTTCTTCATCTTCTTTATCTTGAATCCTCCCAAGCACCATTGGGGAGTTCGGTCTATTGTTGGTGGTGGTACTGGATGGATATCCTGGTCCTGGTTGTCTGGGAAGGAAGCATCCTCCTCCAATTGATGCGGCTGTTCTGAGAAGACCACATCGCGACTTACTATTACCTTCTTGGTAACAGTGTTATAGAGATGGTAACCCTTCACCTCTTCACTGTAGCCCAAGAAAATACACTTCCAGCTCTTCGGTTCCCATTTGGTCCTGTTAGCATCAGGGACATGCACAAAACAGTCACATCCAAAAACTCTGAAATGTGCAGCTGAAGGTTTTTTACGAGAAAAGGCCTGCAGTGGAGTCATCCCGTTCACAGCTTTCATGTAGCTACGATTCAGAATGTAAACTGCAGTGTCACATGCTTCAGCCCAGAAAGTCTTTGGCAAATCTTTCCCTTTCATCATACTCCTGCCCATTTCACAGATGACGCGCATCTTGCATTCTGCTACTCCATTTTGCTGTGATGTATGTGGCGGGGGTTTCTGCCTCTTGATCCCGTGACTTTTGCAGTAACTCTCGAATTCAATTGATGTGAACTCTCCACCTCTGTCTGATGTCAATTTCTTCACCTTCTTTCCTGTTTCTTTCTCGATCATTACATGCCATTCCTTGGACTTACTAAAAGCCTTGTCTTTAGTCTTCAGGAAGTATATCCATATCCTTCTACTGTAGTCGTCGATCAACGTCATGAAGTAGTAGGAACTATCCAAAGCTTCCGTCTCCATCTTTTCATAGAGGTCCATGTGAACGAGCTCTAGAGGAGCCTTTGCCCTGCTGGCCTCTTTAGGAAAGGGCTGCCGATGCTACTTGCCCATCATGCAAGCTTCACATACATCAGGTAGATATGAAATTTCTGGTAGGTCTGCAATCATTCCACTTTTATGCATCTCCTTCAAAGAACTAAGGTTTAGATGACCAAACCTCTCATGCCACAGCTTAGTGTTCTTCACATCGGCTTGAGCACTGAAAGCTAAGAGTTCGTAGATGTTGTTGCGCCGTGTACCTTTACTAGCGACCTTTCCTTGAAGATCCAGGATCTGTGCACCATTCTTATCGAATTGAACTTTGAGGTCCGGATCCGTGATCGCAAAAATAGACAACAAGTTCCTCTTGATATCTAGCACATAAAAGACATCGGACAACTGTTTTACAACTCCATCTGACTTGAGAGCAATCGTACCTTTTTCTTTTGTTGGACATTTTGCATCATTGCCGATTGCTACCAGGATGTCATTCCCTACCGGCTGTAGAGAGGTATACCAATCCTTCCGACTGGTCATGTGGTGCAATGCACCACTGTCAATGATCCAAGGTCCATCTGCAGGTACATGAACTGCCTCCATGCAAATCTCCTCAATTACTATGAACAACTCTATTGGTGCTGCCTGCGTGCTGTTGCTGGACTCTTTCTTTACTCCATTCTTCTCATCTGCAATCTTCTTTTGGCACTCATTTTGCTTGTGCCCTGCCTTGTTGCAATAGAAGCACTTGATCTTCTTCTTTCTCTTTTTATCATTAGAAGAAGATGGGTTACCAAAGTTCTTACCCTTACCTTTCTTTGATCCAGTGTAGAAAGCCGAATCTTCTCCAGTCCTCGTCTTTTGACGCATCTCCTCCTCCAGAAGCATTGCGCTGAAATCCTCAAAGTTGAGGGGTGGATTTCTGTTCTGCGTATTCAGTGCTATAACAAGACCATCATACTTTGGTGGGAGAATCCGTATACACTTCGTGCTAGATTCTTGCTGGTGATGGTGATGCCAATTGCAGTCATTTGATCGTGCAGATTCTTCACCCTCGTGATGAACTTCTCTGCCGCTTCAGACTCAGACAATTTCTTGTTCGCGAGTTGAGTCTAGATTCTGAATCCGTGTTTGATTCATGGTCTCGTATTTATTTTTCAAGACCGTCCATGCCTCCTCCGCTGTGGTGACATGTTGAATTGATGCCATGACAGAATCACTTATACTGCAGAAAATAGAACACAGCGCATCTGCATTTCTTCTTGCCCACACAAGAATCTCATCTGCAGTTGGTACTATCTGTTGTCCTGCATTGGCTGGATTGATCTCATAACCAGCCTCACGTCCACCCCAGTAGCAGTGTCCCAAAGCTCATATGTGCTTAGGATGGTCTTCATCTTGAACTTCCAGAGTGGATAGTTAGTGCTGTCCAACTTTCCGCTTTCACCGAACGGTGGGTTTTGCAGTCTTGCGGGCTGGGCCATCTCTCACAATCTACTCGCAAACAGAAACACACTACCAAATCTTCTTGCTAGAGTCCAGGCTCTGATACCATGTAAGAAAACAATACAACGTCTGTGATCAACAGATAACAGGATCTCATATGCAAGAGAGAACACAGATAGTATGGAGAATCAAAAATTTGATTACTGTAGAACTGATACAATAGATGGCACTGCCTCCCAGCTGTGCGCTCCTGTGAGAGAAGCTTCGATGGCATGCCAGAAATAGTAGAGGACGAAGGTTGGATGCTAAGGAATCAGGGTTGCTGTAGCCAGTGATGAAATGGGCTTCACAGGCTTACTCTTATATAGCCACCAGTTGTAGTCGACGGTTGGGCTCAATTGGCTGACCGACCTAGTCCACCCAAAATGGTCGACTGGGGGTTGGTCCCAAAATAGGCCACCGACCACATGATAGATTTGGTGTGCAAAATAGAGCAACTATCCTACGGTCTCCGTTTGGCCCACAGCCATCTGGGATCATCTAGGACTCCAAAACGGGCCCTGCAACCCAAGAGTGTGTTGCCCCAAGAAATGCTCCATCTACCGTCAATGTGGTCAGTCATGGGATGCCTTCCCACACTTGCATGTAGCCTAGTTGGCAGTGTGCCAACTCCGTCCAGCCATCAGGCCACACATGGCCCCCATCTGGTGTCCAAACCTGGACCTACTGAATAACTGAGCTACTCAAATGCCTTCTCCTTGACATATGGGGGGCTTACAAGTAGAGTTAGCTGGTTCCCACGTAGTTACATGAAAGTGGAGCATTGATATCTAACACATATATCGCCAAAGACATGTAATTTTCTTATGGATTATGGGCTAGGAGTTGTGGGGCATTATGGTGAAGTTGCAATGCTTCTATTTGCTACAAGTTTTCCCTAAGGATCATGGCTAGGCCTTTATGCTAGACTTTTGGCCTAACATTGAGCTATGAGTTATAGAGCATCAGGGCTAAGCTTCAATCCCTTTAAGTATTTAAAATATCTTTATCTTAGATGATGTAATATTTTAGCGGTGTTATGGCTTGATCTTTATGCTTAACTTCTCAAGGCAAGGACCGCATCTATTTTTTCCAATGTCTGTACATAGCCCATGGAGAAATTTGCTCAACTTCCTCCAACTGCGATTGTATAAACATCTAAGTGATCTTATTGACATAATGATTCAGTGTCTTGGTGTCTCTTGGCATAGCTCGAAGAACTGACTCTGGAGCTTGTCCAAGTACTGTAGTGGCAGGAACAGTGATTAAAGATCTTTCATGAATTCCGTCCAGCTATAGCAAGGTGTCTCCTCATCTGCATCATAGTGGTCCTTCTCTGCCACTTGAGCCACCAGGTGACCGCTTCGCCTGTGAGGTGCTTGGATGCTAGGATGCACCACTCGTTGTCCTTCGTAGGCATCATTAAAAAATAAATTTTGAACTGATTGAGCCATGAAGTCAACACTAAGGGTTCCTGCTTACCATCATACTGCATGAAGTTGAGCTTCCCTGGAAAAGAAGGCTTGGCTGGAGGTGGAAGTCTCTCCTTTTCTCCCCCCTCTGGTCAAAGTAGAGAATGAGAAACTACCAATCCTGTTCTTCCTTCTCTTCTCGAGCAATACGTTCTCGGAGCTCCTTGGCCTCTTGAGCCTCCTAGTCTCGGAGTTCCTTGGCTTCTCGGGGGGGTCACTCATCATATGTAACCTTATCACGTGAGTTCAACAGAAGGATATTTTTTATTTCAAAAATTTACAGAAATAAATATACATAAGGGGCTATTTAAAATAGTTTTAGAAAAAATTTACAGATTTGTATAGAAAAGGGGTACATTTTATTGATGAAAAATTTACAGATAAGGGATTTTAGAAATAGGCCTTGAACACACGTGGTATAGAGGGTTTATATATAGTGACCCCCCCGAGCTTGGCTTCTTGAACCTCTTGATCGCATTCTTCCTTGGCTTCTCGAGCCTCTTGATCGTATTCTTTGGCCTCCCGAGCTAGCCTTTCGCGCTCTCTGGCAGCCTACTCATGATCTTCCTGCATCTCCTGAAGCTGGGTCATGCTGGTGAAGAGAGCCTCGGACTATTGCTACTGCATCTGCATCATAGCCTACAACATGGCTGTCATGGCAGACATGGAAGTGTCTGTAGGATTCTGTGGTGGTGGAGGCATTGAACACTCCCCTCCTAGGTTGGATTGCTCACTGGTGCTCATGGTGTCCTTACCGAATCTTGTTTGGACCATAAACGGTGGGGTTGTCCTTGACTGAACTAATCCCCCCAACCTCTAGAAACGAATTGTCCCCTCGCACCTAAAGGTGTAAAGACCAGCGGGTGAAGATGGGAGCTGGCTTGATGCGTGATGAAGTAAGGGAGGGAGTGGCTAATGGATTATGGTACTACCACTAGTCCAGGATAATGACAAAATTCAAAAAATAAAATTGAATTTTGCAGAATAACCCTCTGTCTCAGGAAATAATTTGAAGCTCTGATACCAATATAGCAGGAGATAGACTATCCTCAGGGTAGGGACAAAATTCAAAAAATAAAATCAAATAAAATTGAAATTTGTAGAATAACCCTCTATCTCAAGAAAGAATTTGAAGCTTTGATACCAATGTAGCAGGAGACTATCCTTGGGGTAGGGACAAAATTCAAAAAATAAAATTAAATAAAATTCTATTTTGCAGAATAACCCTGTCTCAGGAAAGAATATGAAGCTCTGATACCAATGTAGTGGGAGATAGACTATCCTCACTCTCTCTCCTACCCATTACTAACTGCAACTGCAAGATGATGCACTCAATACACAAAGTGAGCTATGGATGTGAGTGAGAGAATCAGAGGGAGAGAATGTAGTGGACCTCCAAAGAGAAAATAGATACAATTGAATAATGAATGCCCAAAGGGCTGAATACAACTGTATGGAGGGGCTGAAACCCTCACTGCAAAACTAGAAGACTAGACTACCTAGAGGAGGTGAATCCTCACTAGATCCCTGAAGAGGCTGAGGCTACCCTACTGCTCTGCTACGGGGAGGCCTAACTCTTGCTGCTCTGAAGGCTTGAAGTCTTGAGGAGTGGATGAAGAATGAGGGCCAAAGGGCTACTTTTTATAGGCCCCCTTGGGTCTCAAAATAGACCAACTAGAATAATTAACCGTACTACTGCCCACCGATTGGGCTGACGTGGCACCGACCAGTCCACGTGGTAGTCGATTGGCTACTAACATGGTGCCTTTTGCCATGGGCTGCTATTGCGATGGTTGCTGTGTGGGCTGCTGCTACACTGGTTGCCTGCATGGCAGCCCAGTATGGCCACGAGCTATGGATGCCCGTGACAATAGCCAACTCCCTTCCCTAGAAAACCAACCCAACCTTAGGGGATCCCCCCATCTACTGCATGGCTGACTGCTTGTCTTGGCTCCTATATCAAGCCCTCTGGGGGCTGGCCTCCAGTTGGCCTATAAGGGGGCTGTACTCTAGACTAGGTGTCCATACTGCAATGTGGAATTCACATACCTCAGTATGCATCTAGCCGCATCTAAATGTGGTTTCCTTGGAGCCTGCATAAACTGACTTACCAACCCAACAACATAGCTCAAATCTGGCCTAGTAATAGTCGTATAAATCAAACTTCCTACTATGCGTCTATACATAGTAGGGTCTTCTAGAAGCTCACATGCATCTGCGCTCAACTTCACATTCTGCTCCAGAAGGAACTGAAATAGGCTTACAGCTTGTCATCCCATATTTGGACAGCATGTCCAATCCATACTGCCATATCCCACTTGTGGATCTAATCACCTCAATGCCTAAGAAGTAACGCAGCTCTCCCAAATGCAATAACATTTTCACATGAAGGATATCTTCATCACTATCACCTATAATGATCAAATCATCAATGTAAATGACAAGCAGCATAATACCTTTCTTTGTTTTTCTCACATAAAGTGAGAAATCTACCTTGGAAATCTGAAAGCCAATAGTGAGAAGATACTATCCTATCTTGTCAAACCATGCTCTAGGTGCTTGCTTCGAGCCATACAAGGCTTTCTTCAACCTGCAAACAAACTCAGGATGAACAGCATGAACATAACCTGGTGGCTGCTCCACATAGACCTCTTCTTGCAAATCACCATGCAAGAAGGCATTCTTTACATCCATCTAATGTAAAGACCATCCCTTTGATGCAGCCATAGCAATGACTGCTCTTACGATTCCCATCCTTGCAACCGAACTGAATGTTTCTTCATAATCAATGCCATATGTCTGTGCATATCCCTTGACAACTAAACTTGCCTTGTATCTGTTCATAGAACCATCTGCATTGTGCTTCACCTTATAAACCCACTTGTAGCCAATTGCATTTTTGTCTTTAGGCAGAGGCACCGATTCCCATGTAGCATTTGCTTCCAAGGCATCCATTTCTTCATCCATGGCTTTCTCCCATTTTTCTTTTCCCACGGCTTGCTCAAAAGAAGTGGGTTTTGGTTCATGTATTACTTTTACCATATAGGCATAGTGAATGGTTGTAAATCCATGATATTTCAGCCTATCCACATGATACCTAACTTTGGTAGACCTATGCAAAATAGGCTCAGTACCAGGTGCTCTCAAAACATCCCTTGTCTTCCTTACTCCAAGTGTAACAACAGAAGGAATACCCAACTCATCATCAAGGCTTCGTTCTGAGCCACTGGATTCACCATCCACATAAGAGTGACCTGCATTCACATTAACCATGGGCTGATCTACTTTCTCTTTTCCTTTTCGTGATACTTGCATACCACTATCTGCATTGCTTTGAGAAGATTCTCTTGATCTCAATCTGCCTGTCCATGCCGAAGTATGTGAACCACTGCTAGAGGAAACTACAGGTCCATTAATATTTTGTGATTATTGTTGTGAATTCTGTGCAGCATTACCATTTTGTGCATCTACATTATCAATCACATTTACTGGTTTATACCAGCTGCTCATCTCATTAAAAACATCTTTGCTCACTCTAAACTTACAAGTAGAAGGGTTATAGCATCTATACCCTTTCTGTTGCAGAGAATAACCAATAAAGTTGCACTTCTCAGCTTTTGGATCCGCCGACTTGGATCTCAATTCATCTAGCACATGAACATAGGCAATGCAACCAAAAACTTTCAAATGAAAAATATCTGGTTTCCTACCAGAATACCTCTCCTCTAGCATCATGCCATGTATTGATGTAGTCAGAGTCCTGTTCATTATGTAGACTGCTGTAGCAACTGCTTCAACCCAATAATAATATGGCAGGTCTTTTTTGTTGAGCATGGCACGAGATACCTCTCCAATATTCCTATTTTTCCTTTCTACAAGTCCATTTTGCTATGGGGTATGACTGCATGAATATTGCTGCTTTATGCCATGCTCTTGCAGGAACCTTGCAAACTCATTTGAGAGGTACTCTCCCCCTCCATTTGACCTTAGGTATTTTATTTTACAGCCTGTTTCTTTTCCAACGATAGCTTTAAAAGCTTTGAAATGCCCAAACACTTCACTTTTCTTTCTCATAAAATACACCCAAAATTTTTTGCTGTAGTCATCAATAAAAGTGACAAAATAATGACAACCTCTAATAGATGCAGCTTTAGAAGTCCACACATCAGAGTGGACTGATTCCAATGGCCTCTTACTCTCTTGAACATGTCTAGGAAATGGTTTCCTTGCTTGTTTTCCAAATTGATAGGCTTCACATACCTTATGCATTTCTGCAACCTTGAACTTAGGTAATCTTGCAACAATATTTTGGGCCTGCATTAATTTAAGTCGCTGTACATTAACATGACCAATGCGTTTATGCCAAATATCAATATTTGCAACTACACCGCTCCCATGTGCAAACATTGCTGCACTCAATTCAGGCATGTCCACATCTAACGTAAACATCTTGCCCTTCTTCTTCCCTTTTGCTATCAAGCGACCTTTATTTTTCATATCCTCAACGAAGCATCCATGAGGATTAAATTTGACTTGCAAGCCCTGCTCAACCATTTGACCAACAGAAACCAGGTTCTTGGTGATATTTGGGACATGAAATACATCAGCCGATTTCGGCAGCCCATTCAAGAATGATGTCGAGGAAGAAGAGAGAAGCATCAAGGAGATCATCTTCTACTCCCGTTGGGGCTTCACCGTCTGGGATCCTTGATAGGTGGTCGGCCAAGATGTGGGTTTTGCCTTTACATATAGCAACTATGAAGTTGCAAACTCTAGAAGGATCGGCATACACCTAGTGATGCATCCCATCATGTAGGGTTTGTTGACCAAGTATAGCAATTCTGGATTGTCCGAAGACAAACTATACCAGGTAATCTAAATTATACTCCTTGGGCTGGGCTAACACACAATCGATGGCAAAGTTAGAGGCATCAATATGGACATGGAATATTAAATTCCAGTCGGGCGACCTCAACACTGGTGCAGTGGCTAGAGCTAGTTTGAGGGTTTCAAAGGACATTTAGCATTGCTCAGTCCACTCAAAGAATACTAGCAGTTTGTATAATGGGCGGGCTATTCTCGCGTAGAACAAGATGAATCTCCTGTAATAGCCATGTGGCCAATAAATAGTTGGACTCATTGGCATTGGTGGGGGGTGGTAACTCGAAGATGAGTTTAATTTTATTATGGTCTGTAGAGATTCCATTCTGGGACACTATGTGGCCCAAGATGACACCATGTTTGACCCAAAACTAGCACTTAAGAGGGTTGAGGGATATGTGGTATATGCGACATTTCTCAAGGATGAGCCTGAGGTACTTCAAGTGGTCATCCCACTTTGAGTTCACGTAGATGTCGTCCAAGAAGATTTTCAAAAAGTCCTTTAGATACTCCTTGAATACCGTGATCATCATTCGTTGGAAGGTAGCACGGGCATTGGTTAATCCGAATATCATAACCTTGGCTACATATACACCCCATTCAGTTGTGAAGGCAGTCTTGTATTGATCTTGTAGAGCAATTGACACTTGGTTGTAACCTAAAAATCCATCTAGGAAGCTATACGCTTCCTTTCCCGCTACCCTTTCTAGAACATGTTCTGTGAATGGCAAGGGGTAGTGCTCACATCTAGTGGCAACGTTAACCTTTTTCAAATCCATGCATACTCTAAGTTTTTTGCTTTTCTTTAGGACTATCACGATAGGTGACACCCAATTCGTATGCTCAATCTCATAGATGAATCCCGCATCTATGAGTTTCTGGATTTCTTCCCTCACTATGAGTGCGTATTTAGGATTCATAAGGTAGGGACTTTGATGTACCGGCCTAGCATCATCTAGCATGGAGATTGTGTGTTGCACTATTGCAGTAGGCACCCCTTTCATGTTGGTGTACTTCTAGGCCATGTCGTCCTTGTACTCTTGTAGGAGAGCTATTAAGGCATTCTCCTCATTGGGGGTGAGGTCATCGATGACGAATATGGGTTGGGGGTCCTGCCCTTCTAGGACTAGGTTTACCTCCTTAACTGGGGCTGGCCCATCATACCCTTGGGAACACCAATCTTCCCGAGACCTTTTAGCTTGTTGGTATATGATCTTATGATCCTCTATCATGTAGGCCTTGTAATGGGCTGGCACCTACCGTAGGTCCTCTTTATCTTCAGTTTCCTCCTCTAAGTTTGCCAAAGTAGTGGTCCTTTTGGCCTTTGCCTAGCTTGCCTTAACCATGCCTTTGGATACTGGGGGTTTGGGACCTGAAGGGGGCTCTTCCATTGCACTTATAGAGTCAACGGGGGAGCTTACCTTACTCGCCCTGTTTCCCTAGTTGGAGGAGAACTCATGGTGAGTAGTCATGGCACCTACATAGGATAGCTAGTGAAGATCTGATTTCACCCTCACGGTTCCCTTGCTTACCTCTCAGGGTTTGAGCATGTTAAACATTCTAGGGGAACCACCGAGGTCAGAGACACTCTAGCTCTGGAGTGGTGATTAGAAACCCTACTTTCTGGGACATCTATATTGTCTAAGATGTGCATCCAGTTCTGCGAGAATCTTGGCTCGGGGAGAGGTGCATACTAGAAGTCATAAGACTCCTTCTCATCCTCTTTCTTGTCACAGGGTTGGAATAGCTTTACGGAGGTGGTTCGGTCGGTGGTGTCGGATTCTACAGCAAAGAGGTGTCCTAACAATGGGTGGGCCTTGTAGGTGTGCAAGTCCACTCTCATGGTTTGCTCCTCGTGCTGCAAGTAGATATTATCATTATGCCAATCATGTATGAGTCCGAACATTTGCAAGAAGGGTCTGCCTTGGATAACTTGCGAAACTGAGCATCTATTCTAGGACTATCCCATGAGGAGACCAACCACCCCAATCATCCCGCCAAAGAGTACCAGCCTTAATCTGCTTAGCATGAGCTTAGCATCAAGCAGGGCCATGTGGCCGCAGTGCCCCTACAAGTCATTACTTGGATGCAATCCAAGGCATTAGGCAAAGCAATGAAGAAGCTCAAAAGGAAGGGTAAAGGATCCCCATTGCCCGACCCCAAGATTCCCCCACATCCCCTAACCCGGTCTAAGAAGGCCATTCAAGTAGTTGACAGCTCCGACCAAGCAGGTGCTCATCTGGGATGGTTCTGATGAGGAGAGAGCTACTCTTGCCACCTCCTCTACTTTCAAACAATCTTCCATCTAGGGTGACCTTGAAGTGCGCCTGATCCCAGAGGTGAACAATCCAGTGCGGGCTCAAGGCCTAGCACCCCTGCCCTCCTATAAGGACACCTGTCCCGACCCAGTCCTAGAAAAGCAATACATAAAATAGGCCCAGAACTTGGCATAGGAGGGCCAAGAGAAGTTTGAGCACCGACTAAAGGCCAGTAGAGGGTCAGATACTATTCATCCAGCCCACCTGATGGTCCATCGAGGGGTGAAATCACTCAAGGTGTTGGAAAAGGGTGGAGGAAGAGGGACACCTCAGCTTTGAGCAGACAGAAGCTCTAGATCTGATACAGAAGATGTTCCAGGAAGACCCAGTATTGCATAAACTCCAGGAGGAAGGAGACCTGTATGGCTTTGAGGACATGTTGTCCATGGAGGAAGAAGCTTCACCAGAGCCCTGCAATAGTGGTGGGTTGGCTACCTTCCTATTGACAGAGGTGAAAATGCTGATTGCTTCCTTGCTAAGAGGAAATCCCATACTATGGTGTGATCTATCCAATTGGATGAACATATCATTCTTACCTCCAGCCCTAAGCCCAACCAATCGTTGCCAAAAAAGGTACAGAAGCTACCTAAGGTTCCCATTAACAAGCTAGGCGAGTACTTCGAGGGTGATGACATGAACGCTACTATCCCATAGTCTATCAAAACCAGAAGGCTGAAGCCATCCTAGATTGGGGAGATGGAGTGAGTATCTGCACCAAGGAATGCTGGGAGAAACAGGGAAAACCCGCACTCAAGAAAACCCATCTGGTAGTAAGGTTAGCTGATGGGGGAGCTGTCAAACCCCTGGGAGTGTTGATGAGCATAAATATTAAGGTATTTGGATTCATGCATCCCGTTAGGTTCATAGTCATGGACTTCACTCGGTAGTCGGGATATGAACCCCGCACACAAGGGGGTGGGCTTGGTTGTGGTTGGGATGGCAGGGCTATGATCCCTGTATGGACAGTCCTTCAAGAAGTATGGGCCCTGCCATTTGAAACAAGACACTAGAGGGTCTGGAGTGCCTCAATAGGGGCATTCACTTGCTCTATGGGGACCTTGACAAGTGTAACATTGGAGTGGGGGTCTACGAGCAATTGAATTTAGGTCTCTTGCCCTTGTGTTCTGGGGGCAATCTGGAATACGGGGACCTGTTGATCCTCTAGCAAGAGGTAGTGGATTAGGGTGCCACTTCCCTCCTCGTAGGGGTAGTAATCACGAGGTCCATGATCAGGATCTGTCTCCTCCCAGTCCTTGGGCACTTCTTCTACCAACACTTGATTGAATTGGGCTATATGAGGTAGTGGGGGCTATGAACCCAATATGGATGGCGGTGATGGAGCGACTGAGTTCTTAACTGGCTAGAACTAGCCACGAGACAACCTTGAGTGATCACGGGGTTAGGCAGGGCCATTAAGGCTAATGGGGGTTACATGGGTTGGGGAAGGGATCTCGAAAATCGACATTAGGAGGTATCATGGTTTCCCCACCTATGATAGTGTGCATAGTAGAGTGTCGGTCTTGCCCTTAGGTGCAGGAACTCATCGGAGGGGTGGTTGCCATTGCATACGCCACACCAGACATTGTCTCTCCATGGAAACAAGTGGGGGTTTCTCAGCACCTCCTTGGAGGTTCTTGTCCTCCACTACTGGCCTAGCTAATCTAACAGACTGGAGGCTAGCTCACTCATGTCCAAGCCCTTGGGCTCGCTAGTCTCCTTGACCAATTCTACACTCGAAGACCTAACTAATGGAGCTATTTCTTAGGGGTCTGGGCCCTTACTCAAATTTGCCTTGTCCATCATATTGTCACATATGTGGATGGCCACCTCATTGCATAAATCAAAGGACGTACAGCTCATCACCATGAGGTGGTCATGTAGCTTCGAGTCTGCCAATACGATAAGGAAGCGAGGCAATAGTCATTCATCGCTCATCCGCTCGTATGGTTCACAGTAGGCATTGAGATGCTTGATCCTAGCAATGTAATCCCTTAGGGATTCCTCATCGTTCTGCTTTACACCATACAGTTGGTTGATTGGGCTCCATTTATGGTCACTGGGGGTGAGAATCCCACAATAAAAACATTTCTTAATGTCTCCTAGTTGATCTTTTCTTCTGGAGTGAGAGCCCTATACCATCCAAGCTGAGACCAAATGCATTGTCCATCTCTAAGTCTCCGGGATCACCGAAAGCTTCACAAATCTATTCAAACTACTCCACATGG
Source organism: Dipteris shenzhenensis (assembly GCF_047967505.1). NCBI lineage: Eukaryota > Viridiplantae > Streptophyta > Polypodiopsida > Gleicheniales > Dipteridaceae > Dipteris > Dipteris shenzhenensis. The sequence continues at coordinate 49,379,883 of NC_141600.1, read as the reverse complement.
GAGACTGGGTCTCCTTCTCCAAGGAACTTGGTCATTAGCTTGAAGATGGCTATGGGTAGGCTCCTCGAGGAATTCGCAATCCCTGCGGGAAATGCTGGCGCAAGTGGGGGTAATGTGGCCCCCCTTTCTAGGGCATTCACCAAAATGTGCATTGCCTCATCAGTTAACACTGTTTGGGCTACCAGAGGGGGTGGTGTTGCTGTGGGCTAGACGGGATGCAGGGCTGGCCTTAAGCCTAGCCCAAGTGGTGGTACCCACATGGTTGCTGGTACCGGCATTGGAATGAATGTGCCAAGGCCTGGATTCATTGGTGCAACCGGTGTGGATGAGAAGGGACGGACTTCCGAAGGAGGTGGGTCCTAGGGCATGGGAATGTTAGTTCCATGCAATGGGCAGTAGGGTGGAAACTGTGGTGCCCCATAGTTGACGAAGGCTGGTGGAACCTGAACTATTGGGGGTTCATGAGGCGCTCTGCCTTGGAAGTTCCTAGTATCCCCTTGGCTAGGGTCTTGCCTTCAGAATTCCCTCATTTATGGGTCTTCATCATCCACGTGCTCCCAATGGGAAGGTCTTGCGTAGACGGAGGGTCCTGGATTTTGGCGAAGGTGGTTTCCATCCTAGTTTGTGGTTCGGGAGCTGGATGTTACTAACCTTCTCTCCCTGTAGACATGCCAGTGAAGGGGTTCTCCATGTCTACCAACTCTTTTCGGCCTAAACATCCGAACATGTTGGAGAATGTTCCTTTAAGCTTGGATGCAACCAAAGGTGCAGGCGAGTTAGGAGAAGCTACACTTGTGAAGGGGAGGTGAAGGGGGCCTCAGATGCCCTTGGACCTGAGGGTCTTGCATTTCTTCATCCAAGCTCTCTGTTTCGTCAGAGCTAGATGGGGTTTTTGGTTGGGGGTCTACTAACAAGTGGAGGCTAGGGATCAAGCCCCCGGATCCCTAGCTATAGCGGAGGGTGGCGTGGCTCGAAGTGCTCTCTTCCAGCATGAGATCCTTTGGCAAAATCCTTCCAAACCTAAAGTGCATGTGGGAGGCCTCTAGCTGAGCACACTTAGGTTGAACTGAGGTTCTGGAAGTTTTTTAATTCCTTGTCTACTCAAGAGGTATCGTGACGGTCGATGGGATAACTCTATGGCTACGATCGGAGGGATAGCGTATCGCATCGAGCGATAGAGTATTGGTATAACAATGGGCAGTGGCGTAAGTGTATAGCAATGGTGGCGGAATAAGAATGACCCCAAGCAATGGGATAGATGTATCAAGATGGGTGGCAAAATAGCTCTTGCCACGTGGTCGATGGGATCAGATGCAAGTGGTATCCCTACAGGCATAGGGATAAGGTTAAGACAGCGGGCACCGAGATAGAGAATCGGTGGGATAGGATTGACGGTATAATTATCTTGATGGGCATGGGGATCAAAATGGCGATGGTGGCGTGATAGGTGCAATGCGAAGATCGACGGAATAAGCGTATCACGACGAGCGGCGTGATAAAAAAGAGCGACAATCTGTGTGGCAAACGTAATGCGTGGGAGGTGGGATAAAAATAGCGACGATCGGAGGGATACTAATATGGCCACGAGTGTGGGCGTGGGTTCAACGCACTGGTGGTAGAGTAGCAGGATAGCAATAGTCGGCGGGATAGCTCTATGGCACCGAGTCAACATCTGTTAGGTCGGCAGGATAGTAACTCTGACACACATTTAATCGGGGTGGCGAGTTAGGTTGTGGTCAGTAGTTAGGTCAGTAGGATAGCTCTATGGCATCGGGTCAATGATATTTGATCGGCTAGATACGGCTAATGCATATGGCTAATGCACCAATCGATGGGATATTTGGTCAACGAGATAGCTTGATGGCACCAACTCAGTGGGATAGGGAAACACAATGTTTCCGATTGATTTTCATGGATTTTATAAAGATTTTGAGTTTTTGTTCTGGATTTGCTATGCTAGGGGGGTGCTACACTACCTAGTTCACCTACTCAATGAAAAAAACTTGAAGAAAAAATACCTTTTGAAAGCAAAAATGCAAAATTTCATGAAGGGTGAGTTCTAGAACACAAAACAACTTCAAAATTTGGCAAGAATCATCATTTTTGTTGTTTCTTGAGGTGTTTGGACCTCACACACTCCTTAGCAATCACAAATACTAAGTTCCTATCAACTTGAAACACTAAAAAGCATCAAAGACAAGCTTCAAATGCTCCCAAAAGGGTTTCCAACAAGAAAAAACAAATTTCCTACTTTTTCGTCCACACTCCTACTTTCCTCTTACAACTCCACTAACAAGCTCCAAGTTAGGCTTGAAGACTTGTGCAATGGGTAGATATTGAAGGAAGACAAGTGCAAATGCAAAAGCATACCTTCATTCCCTGGTAGCAGTGCCAAAAATGTTGTGGGTGTCAGTTGTGACTCACATCTCATGGGGATGTTGAAGAGATGCCAATGGAGCCTCCACTCCAAGCTACTCCTTGTGAGAGCAATGCAAGGCACAAGTAATCCACAAGTGTCACTCAAGCGGCCTCCAAATTGTTGCAGTGGTTCCATGCGAGAAAGAGGGAAGAGGAAGAGGGGAGAGGAGAGGGGAGAAGGGAGGGGGAAGGAGAAGGGGAAGAGGAGAGTGAAGGGGGATGGAGTGGAAAGAGACTTAAACCAAAAACTGATACCATGTAGAAAATCTAGAAGATGGAAAAGATAAAGCCATGGCGTGGGACAAGGGATAAGGTAAGTAAGCCAAAGCACAAAAAGGCTACATTAACTATCACCCTTATAATGATCAAGGCTTCTTGTGATCCACATTAGATGTCCCATTGATATGACAAATCCACAAAAAGCTCTACAAGTTATTGTAAGGACCTTCTTCCTCACTCCCCTTGAAGGCCTAGAGCTTCACCTTAATGACCTATGTAGATTTCTCTCTCTCTCTCTCTCTCTCTCTCTCTCTCTCTCTCTCTCTCTCTCTCTCTCTCTCTCTTTCGTCAACACTTTGGCCTTTAATACAAGTCACCTTTTGAATGGAGGGCCAACCCTTTTCCTTTTTAGCACTCTCCTTCTCTTTTACAACCAAAGGCTCTTGGGCCCGTAGGGTGCCAAGGCATATTGCTATCCTTCCCATCTCTCCCTACTAGTGGAAATAGCACTTGTGTTAACCATATTAAAGCACTTGGGATCATTGTCAAAGACTTGATCTTCAAATTGAGCATTCTCAGCCTCAGTTTCAAGGTCCCAAGGAAAATTTGAGCCTTATTGGTATGGGTACCTTCTTCAAGTTCATTATTCCACTCAAGGTTAGCCATAAAGAATGGCACCTCTATATTGATTGGCTCTTCATGTGTGAGTGGAGGATCTACCTGCATGACCTTAGCATCTATCTATGAGAGGATGGCGTCTAATGAATGGTAGTTGTCAATGGTTGCCAATGTTTGTATCCAATTATTGACATTGCTTTGTATATGGCCCGCTATGGCATGTTGTTGCAAGGGAGCTGATTTGCTTGAGATCATCGTTGAAGAGGTTTCATCCAATGCTCTAGGCACAATTAGTTTTATTGCTCCTGTCCCCACATTGACATTGACTGCAGTGTTGTGATTTTGGATTGTCAGTCTATCAATTCCCCAATCATGGAGGACTAACGCTTCATGCAACCAAGGATGCCCTAACAAGACTTTATAGGATTTCTTAGGGAGATCCAAGGAGTGAGCCCATTTTGCGCAGGTCTACTAGAGCTAGGTATCCTATGGATAGGCTAAAATATGATGGATTTACAGCCATTCACTATGCCTATATGGTAAAAGTGATACATGAATCAGAACCGACTTCTTTTGAGCAAGCCATGGGAAAAGAAAAATGGGAGAAAGCCATGGATGAAGAAATGGATGCCTTGGAAGCAAATGCTACATGGGAATTGGTGCCTTTGCCTAAAGACAAAAATGTAATTGGCTACAAGTGGGTTTATAAAGTGAAGCACAATGCAGATGGTCCTATGAACAGATACAAGGCAAGATTAATTCTCAAGGGGTATGCACAGACATATGGCTTTGATTATGAAGAAACATTCAGTCTGGTTGCAAGGATGGCAACCATAAGAGCAGTCATTGCTATGGCTACATCAAAGGGATGGTCTTTACATCATATGGATGTAGAGAATGCTTTCTTGCATGGTGATTTGCGAGAAGAGGTCTATATGAAGCAGCCACCGGGTTATGTTAATGATGTTCATCCTGAGCTTGTTTGCAGGTTGAAGAAAGCCTTGTATGGCTTGAAGCAAGCACCCAAAGTTGACAAGATAGGACAATATCTTGTCACTATTGGCTTTCAGATTTCCAAGGCAAATTTCTCACTTTATGTGAGAAAAACAGAGAAAGGCATTATGCTGCTTGTCATTTATGTTGATGATTTGATCATCATAGGTAATAGTGATGAAGATATCCTTTATGTGAAAATGCTATTGAAGCAGAAGTTTGAGATGAAGGATTTGGGAGACCTGCATTACTTCTTGGGCATTGAGGTGATTAGATCCACAAGTGGGATATGGCCCTTGTAGAGGCAATATGGATTGGATATGCTGTCCAAATATGGGATAATAGGCTGTAAGCCTATTTCAGTTACTTTCGAGCAAAATGTGAAGCTGAGCACAGATGCAGGTGAGCTTCTGGAAGACCCTACTATGTACAGATGCATAGTAGGAAGTTTGATTTATATGACTATTATTAGACCGGATTTGAGCTATGCTGTTGGGTTGGTAAGTCAGTTTATGCAGGCTAAAGCAGTCAGAAAGGTAGATGCCAAAAGCACAACAAGATTCTTATACGAGAATGTGATCACCCGATTCAAATGCCCATTGAAATTCTGTTGGATAGAGGCACACATTTTGTCAATGAGGTAATCCAAGAACTCTTGTCTACCTTTATGGTAATACATAGAAAAAGCACACCCTACTACCCCCAAGGAAATGGATAGGCCGAACCCACCAAAAAAATATTATGCATTATCCTTACCAAGGTAGTAGAGCCACAATGTTCTGATTGGGTAGAGAAACTAAATGTAGCCTTATGGGCATGCCGAACCACACTCAAGGTCAGTACAGGGAATACACCTTTTTAATTGGTGTACGGCCTTGAAGCTATGGTCCCAGTAGAATTTGTAATACCAAGCCTACGCATAGCAGTACAAGAATGCATGGGTCATGCATCTTTGAAAGAAAGACTCTATCAATTGGAGAAACATACCTAACAAAAATGAAGATTTGGAAAACCCAAGTCTTCCTTAGTTAGGATTAGATTGTATCACAAGCACTCACTTGCATATGTACATCTTCGCACATATAGGTAGCATCAACCGATTTCAACCTAGGGCTCAGAAGTGATGCTTGAGTCCTAGCTGCCCTATGAAATCCTAGCAACAACAAAAAAAGCATATAGCTAGTCCCTACCTAGTTACTAGGTCACGTGCACTCATGCACTTTTGCTTAGACACATAGTCGATTGCATGAATTATTGTGCCACACACTTTCATTCCACACTCTCAAAGCATGTGTAAAAATAAGATCTCTTACAATACACAAACAAATGTCATACCTGCATGCCAACTAATCTAATGATCAATGGTACACCATATGAACATGGATGCAGGTTTAGAAACAATGCCACCACTAAAGAGGATACGAAGAAAGAGCCCACCGCCTCAGCCACCACGAGACCCCCTCTTGAGTTTGTGGCCATCTACCTCCTCTCAACCATGGTAACCACCACATGCATTTGTGGTTCAGAGCGATAGCTTTGAGGAGGATTCTGTGCATGACATGGAAACCTAAGAAGAACAAATGCCACTCTAGTCATTGCTGGCCTACACAACCATTGACGGGGCCAAGTCCTTGGAACTTGTATGGCCACCTACATCGACTTATGCTCCTTTCCAATGCAACATCTTTCTTAGAGAAAAGTGGTTTGGGCAGCTTGTATGAGATCCTAAAATCCTTGGAGGAGAGTCCTACAATGACCACGTACATTAGGGACTTTCTCCATTCTTACCACTCCAGCGATGCACAAGTTGGCAAGTACAGCACCATCACTGTACATCAAAGCCCACTCAACATTATCCTCGACATTATAGTAATTCAAAGGGCCTTCTCACTCCCAACACAAGGTGCAAAATACCCTACAAGGCTTGCTGATGCTAAATTTCTTGAAGTCATTACAAAAATTTTGGACTCAAAAAGGGGCCCTTTGGAGAATTACTAAAATATTAGAGGCTTGGATAAGGGAATATGGTATCCATGAAGGAGATTATGCCATGTGGACTTCTTTGTAACAGAGGCTCCCCAAATCTAGGGGAAATTTTAGATTTTTTTCAAAATACCCCAAAAAACGTCATTGGTGGTTCACAATAAAAATTATCTTTGTTAGGCCTCCTTGTTTCCCTCCCAAGGCAAACTATCCCCTAGCTAAAACTATGCTCAAGTTTTCCATTTGGTTCAACCATTTGGCCTAAACTTTGACTTCCTAACCAGCTCTCCCCCTATTCTCTCTCTTCCAAAATGTTTCAAACATTCATTCCTGCCACTTTCTAGTAGCTGGTTTCAAAATATCTTCTTTCCACTCTCGCTTAGTCATTCTCTCTCCTCTTTGCTCACGTTTTTCTTCCACATTCGAAAATCTCTCAGAGAAACTTATGTCAAAGCTCTATTCATCCCTCTTCTCTTCCATTCATTCTCTACTTATTTCACTCTCTCTTTTAAACCAAAGTTGCGACCTAAATCTGCTTGGAAGGAGTGAGAAAAATGGCCTGTTCATTATGTAGACTGCTGTAGCAACTGCTTCAGCCCAATAATAATCGGGCAGGTCTTTTTCATTGAGCATGGCCCAAGATACGTCTCCAATATGCCTGTTTTTCCTTTCTGTAAGTCCATTTTGCTGTGGGGTATGACTGCATAAATATTGCTGCTTTATGCCATGCTCTTGCAGGAACCTTGCAAACTCATTTGAGAGGTACTCTCCCCCTCCATCTGACCTTAGGAATTTTATTTGCAAGCCTGTTTCTTTTTCAACCATAGCTTTAAAAGCTTTGAAATGCCCAAACACTTCACTTTTCTTTTTCATAAAATACACCCAAACTTTTCTGCTGTAGTCATCAATAAAAGTGACAAAATAATGACAGCCTCCAATAGATGTAGCTTTAGTAGTCCACACATCAGAGTGGATTAATTCCAATGGCCTCTTACTCTCTTGAACATGTCTAGGAAATGGTTTCCTTGTTTGCTTTCCAAATTGACAGGCTTCACATACCTTATGCATTTCTGCAACCTTGAACTTAGGCAATCGTAACAATATTTTGGGGCTGCATTAGTCTTCTCACTTGCTATTATGGGAAACCTTGCTTTAAATTTGGTGCAACAAACCAGCCAAAATTCATATTCTGAAGCTCTTAATCGTGACAAGAAGGATCTAAAGTGGGATCTCATCTTGCCCATCCCACTTGAGAGAGGACACAAATGTACTTTACATGCAAACCTGTGCGTACTTCATAAGTTGTTGTATTTGCATCTTGTTTATGCTTGGAATTTAATTATGCAAGAAGTATCTACATGGTACATTGCAGAAGCTGAGAAGTTGCTATCAGAGATGGGATTCCATGGAGGACATGTCAAAATTAATGAGGATAAGAAAATGTTTGGGGTAGGCATGGTGGTGGTGTCACCCGTAGCAATGCATTGAATGAAATAGTCGACTAATTTTTTACTAGAAAGGACTTTGAAGTCTGAAAAGGCAAAGGCATCAGAACTTGCAAAAGCAGTTCAAATTGAATCAAAGAAGAGAAGGCATAGTGCTTGGAAAGCATCCATAGGGAGTCAAGGAGTCACACATTGGTTGCAAGCTAGAGTGAAAGAAGGGAACAGATGGGTCCAACCAGCAACATAAGCTATGGTGTAATTGTGTATAGATATGAAATGAATCTATTGCTTATTTTGACCACCACTTTGTGTACTCTCTTGAATATCTTGCTTATTTTGACCACAATTTTTGGACTCGCTCTTGGAGTTCGAGGTTTGTGTGAGGTAACAAGGTTGGGGAAGGTGGGGACATGGTGAAGAAGAGGGAAGAGAAGGAAGGGGCATGGGGCAAGGCAAGGGGGAGGGTGGAGTGGTAGCAAGTGTGGGGGGAGGGACGGGATCGGGGGTATGAGGGAGGGCGACGAGTGTGGGCGGGGCAAGTAGGGGGGATGGCAATGGGGGGGGAGGGCGACAAGGGTGGGGGGGGTTGGAGTGGTTAGGGTAGGGGCAGGGGGCACGATGAAACCCTAAACATAATTAAAAGGGGTGTCAAAAGATGATGGGCCTATATAAAACGTTAAAAAAAACCCCTAACTCTCATTATTCAATGGCATGAGTAAAGAACTGTGCTAGAGACCCATAGGACGCTGCCTCCACCCTTCCTCCTCTAGCTCCACCACCTCCATGGCATCTACACACACAAACCTATCTGGGTTCAATGGTGCTTCATCAATCTCTCATGAGCCCCAACTCTCATGAGCCCTCCCCTAAGTCTCGTGAGCCCTCCCTCGACTCTCATGAGCCCTCCTTGAAGTCCCGTGAGCCCACTCCCATGTCCCAAGAGCATGAGCCTTCCCCTCAACCTTCCCCTCATCCTTCCCCTCAACCTTCCCCTCAGACTTCCCCTTAGCCTTCCCCTCAACCTTCCCCTAAGCCTTCCCCTCCCCATGAGAGCACTCCCCCGATCGAGCAAAATGTATTTGAGAACCTCCCTTCCCCTCAGCCTTCCCCTCCCCATGAGAGGACTCCCCCGATCGAGTAAAATGTATTTGATAACCTCCCTGATATAGAGAGGCTTATGGATAGGGGCCAATAGACTACTAGAAAGAGCACAATCTTCCCTCTCCCAGTGATAGAGCCCATCATGGAAATGGTACCTGTGCCCATAAAGAGGGTAAAGCAGATGCTGAGGAGGAATCAATGCAGAGAGGGGGATTCGGAGGAGGATCAATGCAGAGAAGAGCAGCGCAAGAAATTCAAGCCAGACAGAAGGCCGTGGAACCATGTTTGGGTACCTATAAAGCCTCCACCAAGAGTTAGGAAGCCATACAGAGCAAAGCGAGGAGTGCGGGCCCTAAGGGAGATTAGATAGATGTAGAAGACCACCAACAACTTGATCTCACATGCTCCCTTCCAATGTGTGGTACGAGAGATAGGACAGGGGTACAAGGATGATGTGTGATTTAGTATAGGAGCTATGGGGGCGCTCTAAAAGGCTACGGAGCAAGTGACCACCTCTCTATTCGAGGATGCCAACTTGTGTGCCATCCACGCAAAGCACGTCACGGTCATGGACAAGGACATGGCTCTGGTGAAGCGGCTATGGACCCAAGCTTGAAGCCCTAGATTCTCTTGGAGCCCACCCTTAGGACTTAGACTACCCCCTACCCTTGAAGACACTATCTTGTATCTGAGGCCCAAGGGCCAATCTTTTTTAATAAAACATATCCATATTCTCTACACTATCACATTGTTGTGAATTCTCCATGTTTATGATGGAAGTTACTGTTCATTTTAATGTAACTTTTGAATTCTATCAAATCTTAGAGGAATTTCACCGTGGCGCAAAAGGGAAAAGTATTGAGGACATCACCAGGAGCCTAGAATGCCTAAAACCTGCCACGGTGCAAATTTGGGCATTTTGGGACATTGCCATTCTGGACTCCTGGTAGAAGGGAAAAGTGTTTGGGACATACAAATTTGGGCATTCTAGACTCTTGGCAACGTCCCAGAATGCCCAAATTTGCACCGTGGCAGGTTTTAGCCATTCTAGGCTCCTAACAACGTCCCAAACACTTTTCCCTTCTGCGCCATGATGAAATTCCTTTAGGATTTAATAGAAATGAACTGTGGATACCTAGAATTAGTGAAAATCATACTAAATTGGCTAGAAATGCATTAAATTAACACAATAAAAGGATGGAGAAAATATATAATCAACGACTTAAACAAAATACAATGGAATAAAAATTATGAATTCATGACGAGCAACGATGAATTAAAACAAATAATAAAGACAAGTAGTCATTAAAGTCATGTATCCATTGAAATATATGTTTATATTTACAAAAGGCCTCACAGGCTATCTTTCTTCTTGGCTAGTTCGAGTACATTAAGAATAGGGGTCTTTGAATCCGCTAGTGGACTCCTAGATATAAAATAGTTGTAATAGCACTAACATCCATCTCTCCTACTGCCAAAGACATAGCTATTGTCGTCAATGCCCTGCCACTGTGAATATTCGATCCAAAAGCATTAATAGCAGCCAGGCAGTGTATCAAAATCACTTTGTCGGCATTTCAAGTAATGTTGGAGTATCCGATAGCGCACGACAATGCCTTTCACTTTAGTAGCTCCGAAGGACCTCGAGGAGAAAATTTCCTGTGGAAGACCACGAGGTTCTCTGTGACTTTGCCAAGGTAATGGGCCAAAGAATGATCTCACCCAAATGCATTGCGAACATTACCCCGTCGAGATGAGAATTCATCAAGCTCAAATGTTTGCAGAGGTTGCAATAGCAAGAATGGGACTCCTACACAGGGCAATGCAGCTCCAATAGAGGCACAAAAGAGGGAGAAGGAGAGGAACAGAGCAGTAGCAATAGAGGCACAGGAGAGGGACAGAGCAGCTCCAACAGAGGCACAAAAGAGGGAGATGGAGAAGGAGAGCAGCACCAACAAAGGCACAGGAGAGAGAGAGGGGGGTCAAGGGGGGGAGGTACACAGCAAACGGAAGAGAGAAAGAGAGACAGAGATAGAGACAGAGAGACAGGAGCCGGAGCAAGCAGGCCAAAGTAGGAGGGAGCAGAGAAAGAGGGGGAAGAGGGAAAATGCGTGGGAGGCAATTTAAAAATGTAGGAAATTGGCAGGCTGACCACAACAGTGGGGGGCAGAGGCCTAGAAAGAGGGAGGGGAGAAAATTTGCCACAAGGGGCCTACCATCTCATTGAAGGCAATTTTGGCTCATGTGGGGGAGGTGGACCTAGTAGGAGGGTCAAACATGGGTTAAGAGGGAGGGAGGATGGTTTGGGTGGTCCCTACTGTAATGGGAGCAATCAATAGGGGCTCTCTGTAGGCTTGCCCACCCTCCACCTTAACATACCATTGCCCCACACCTCATCGGTACACCTCAAATCCCTGTCTAATCCCTTGAAATTAGGAAACACTAATTGGAGGACCTTTTGAGACCCCATTTCTCCCCTAATGTAGTAGCAATGTAAGTTGTGAGAATTCTGTGTCATATTGCAATATCTATATTGGTTTTGGGTTCCCCGATGACCCTATAAATAGTCTTTGCTCCCCAAGTTCCTCTCTCTCTCTCTCTCTCTCTCTCTCTCTCTCTCTCTCTCTCTCTCTCTCTCTCTTTCTCTCTCTCTCTCTATCTCTCTCTCTCAATATTGGGCCACTACCTAAATTCCTCAGAGCTTTTGTAAATTTATGGTTCTCCTTTCTTCCATTATTTTCTTGATTCTACCTTCTAAAACATATGTAGCTTGTTTTAGATGTGCTGATCATTTCCTTGTGATTTTTCAAGATCAAATCACAATGTCTCATGGATATTTTTTATTTGGGATGTGAGTTACAGAATTTGGATCTTCCTCACCCCTCTCCCTTTCCCTTCCCCCCCTCCCCATTCCCCTCCCCTCCCCTCCCCTCCCCTTCCCCCTTCCTCACCCCTCTCCCTTTC